>NC_068360.1:1150291-1450291 GCF_020536995.1 Dreissena polymorpha | reverse complement strand
GTCTTCATCATAAACCTAAATTTTTGCTACTAGTATTTTCTCCTTAGCACCAACCTAGTAATGTTCAATCTGTGTATGCCATAAGCGATAGTTTTTACCAACTGTTAATTCCTGAGGATTCAGAAAAATACAATAAGTTTACCACATTTCATGACATAAGCTCTAACAGTGCGGAAGATATGCAAAGAGTATTGTGTCCAAAGCCAAAGGTGATATTTCTGGTCTGTGTAATTTTGCGGAGTGAATGAGGTCTATGCACTTCTTTCAAGATAGACGCAAACACTCCCGCAAGCATTGTTGCATTTATATATTTATTAACATTTATTAAGCACTAAAAGTTTTTCATTTACATATGCAGGGGATACATTTACGATGTCGATGATTTAGACATGGGACCAAAATAATGAAGTACGGCACCTTTCTTTTTTATGCTTAAGTTAAATAAAATCGTTTTAGAAATAATCTCACCCTAAAACATAAATGGCATCCCTGCATATGGAAAACATCAATAAAACACAGTTTCGCGAGATTTTTTTTTTAATTCTAACATTATTTTGAAAAATGGAAACAAAAACTGAAATACATGTTTAAGAGTTTGAAAACAGTACAAGGGGTTACTATACAAAAAAGCATAGCTTCATAAACTTGTTTAAGATTTAAACAAATTATATTGTATTGCTTTGCTAAATTACATATTGTTTTGTAAAGAAATCGAATGTTTTGTTGCATGATAATGTGCAGACATATATTACCCGTGTTATTTTTATCAAACATCAAATAAGCTTTTGCCTGTAAATTAGGTAGCACCTATTATCATATTATTTTGAACACAATAATGTCCATATAATTTTTTTTAATACATCGTTATCAAAAAAAGCTTTTGCCCGTAAATTAGGTAGCACCTATAATCATATTAATTATTCTATGAGAGGTAAGGCCCAGGCTTAGAAGAAATAAGCCACAAACTAATAATCAGACTCTTAATGTAGGTCTTCCAACATATCACCGTTTCATTAATTTTATACATAGATGGTGATGTCACTACGTTAAGAACGTTGTGTACACAATGCCGTTTCATTGTGTTTCATCGACCGACCCGACCAAAATGGCAGCGCTCATGACGGCTGCTATTGTTTCTCCAACTCATTATGATCCATCCTTTAAAGGTTAATTATTGCAATGCAATAGATTGTATAAGAAATTACTGAGCGATGTTTTCAAGTTGAAGCGTACACAGTTTTAAATAGCATTCACATTGGACAGTTCGTCTATTTTTAGTGTGTATATTTTCCGGACCGAGCATTATCCGGAAGTTGTTTTTTCTCAACAGCTTTTCATATTCTGTAGTAGACGCTTGAATATTTGTGATTTTTTAATTTGTTTTATTTAATTGGTAAAAAAATTCATTGCAATTTAATGCAGGTCCTAACTATGCAGACTTTGGTACTGTGAGTGGTTCTAAAATGAATGCGTTAAACTTTTATGATGATGCTAGTTCTGGCTACCATAACTTTAAATGTGGCTTTTTATGATTTTTGACTGGCGCGACTTTATAGTTATGGACCAACCAGATTAGGAAAGTCAACCAGAAATTCCCGCAAAGTTGATAGTTAACAAAGACCGGTCCAAAACAGCTTTTAAATGCAGTTATTGGCCCAAATCAACCACTTGATCGGAAAGATTGACATTGTTCACATTAAAGTGATATATTGTTTCATTATGGTAAATGTTAATTTCCTAGTAATAAAAGTATAAAAATAAATTTATGCCATAATTGTTCATATAACAAAAGAGCTGTCAGACAATACAGTATTAAGTAAAAGGAAAGTGTGAAAGACAGCAATAGATAAAATATATTTAAAATTTAAATACATGTGTATATTATTTTTATCTCCTAAATTGTGTTGTTGTTTTTTTAACAGCAATGCCAAAAAATTATTGATTTATATCAATTCATCAAAATCACTGTCTGAATAGCTGTCTCATGGAAGGTCATCACCAATCACACATAAAACGCATCTGATAATAGCAACAGAACGTCTATACTGACAAGCGTTGCTTTTGCCGTTTTATATGCAACAAACCTACTTTTTTGACATTTACTTATGTTTGTCGTATCCTTTTTGCAATTACTATATTATTAAATATTGTTTTAATAAATACTAGGAAATAATTTTTTCTACTTGGTAGATTTTTTTTAATAAGCTCCTGCAAATTAGCCTTAAAAAGATCAGAACCGACAAATATGAGTTTTATTAATGTTATTTGCCCAATTATTAAGAAATATTAATTTTCCACTTGCAAATGTTTCAAAGAGTCAATCCAAAAATTGTCTAATTACAATTAACGCCTTGTTGATTTCAGACTATTAATTATGTTTATATTTCAGATCTCAAATCAGACTAAGTTCAATTTTATGCCTTCTCTTGATAGCCAAATTTTCTAAGTTCAATTTTACGCCTGGTTTTAAAAAATCCGCCTTGTTTATTCTTCAGTCTGCAAAATTGTACGCCAGGATTTGCAAATGTTTTTTACGTGTCCACCAGCTTTATGGGCGTAAAAGGCACGTAATTCTATTTTACGCCTCAAAACCAGCTGGTTTACGCCAGGATTTTTCATACGGGAATGAGTGTCGAAAAAGTCAAGGATAACCATAAAATAAATTATAACTTCTAAATTGTGAAAAAACATTGATTTTCCTACACTTCTTGAAGGGTTGTCGTTAAAGGGCCAAAAAGTAAGGGATATTCCTCTTGAGTTGTGTGTAATTTTCATAAAGATGCTACATTACAAATATTTTATAAACATATGACCATAAATCATTATGAAATAATTATTGACCTTTGGTCTTTATATTTGTTGCTTTTTTTCCAAATGTTGATTGCCTGTAAAAATCAAAATAATCTATTGTGTTGAGAGTGTCAAATGGCCATCTTGAAAGAAAGTTTTCTTCTTAAGTCATGGGTTATGATTGGCTGTTCAAATTTCAAGATGTGCATGTTATAAATAGCCTTTTAACTGACATTGCATGGCAGCTTAATATCTTATGAGAAAAATGCCAACCTATGCTGAAGCAAGGAAAATACTCATAAATAAACGATTTTGTATTACTTAGTAACTTAGAACCAATATTAAGGAGGAAATAATGTTTGTTGATTTAAGATGAATTACAATAATTACCTGTTTTTGTCACTTTTTTGATCAGCAAAACAATGGTGACATGGTTATAACTTCTAACCAGAACGAACTGCATTATGTGCAAACTTTGTATTAAGAGATTTCATGCGATATTTATAACCATAACTCAACAAGAACCTACCATACATGTACATACAATGATATGTACAGCTCAAAGTTTTGTATGGTAATTCAAACTTCGCAAAACTTTGTCGGACCTACGCACACGTTTGACATGAAAATTGACGGGCCAATAGAAATTCTTAACTCGTCGGACCGAAATGTTTGATACAATAATTGCAGATTTTCATGAATATATATAGAAAATCGGCCAATTACACACTTTGCCTGAGTGAAATATGATTGTACTATTAAAAAAAATTGCAAAATCTTATCGACGAAAATTTTGATTATCCGCTTATGATAACAAATGCATATCACCGGTTTCTTGCTATGTCGGGATGAGACAATAGGTGTTTGTGTCAAGCTAGTACATTTGAGTGTTCAACTGAGTTAAATTCTTGCCTTTTTACAGAAAAACAAAACAACAGCTAGGGTTTAAATATAAACGAGTGTTACGGTGATTTAAGAGCAGATAATTTCCATTCTTAAGTTTAGAAATTGTATCCATAATATGAAAATATTTGAAAATCTGAAACCCCCAAACCGCATATAGCCGACGATTTGCAAATCTTTTACGGACATTTCGTGCCACTACCAGTTCGTGCCACTGATATTTGTGTTGAACCGGGGAAGTTGTTTAAACCAACTGTTAATATATAGCCAGATAGATGTGAATAATACCGTATTGGTGTGAATCATAACTGGAAACTTTTGAACCTTTGATTTTCACCTAGATGTGCAATGTAAAACAACAGTGTTTTATTTCAATATTATTTATTCAGGTTAAATTAATTTTTTACATGTATTTCAAGGAATTTTAAGATTTATTTTTAAATATAATCCATAAACAAAATTTATTTCAGTTTAAGATTTATTTTATATGCTTGTTCATGAGTGGAAGAAATACAAGAATAAGCGTCCCCCTTGCGATTTTTTTTATTCATGGAAGAAATGACCATGGTTGTCATTTTATCCAGAAACTGTCTAGAATATTATGGTGTTGGGGTTAAGTTAAAAAATGTGATAACATTTGTTACAGATAGTTCAAATCTAAATATTTATACAGTTAATGACCATGAAAAGCTCATGTTAAATCATCAGCTGGTGATCTTTTCATAGAATATTGTACATGTATTTATAATCAATACTTACCATTCTTGCATTCAAAAAAGGTTTTCTATGATTCCTAAGCAAATTTAAAGTAAGTTTGATCTTTTCTTTCCTCGGCAACCAATATGATTTAGAGAAAAATGTGGATAACACAATAATTTCTGTAGTTCTAATGTTTTACTCTTCCTTTTTTTCCTATTTCATGAATTGTCTTTGGTCTGACAAAATGAAATACCGGTAAGGTCTGACAGAAAACTCTGACCAGTCAGACCAAATGTCTGACAGAAAGTCGTTGAGTTTCAAGAATTCTGGTTATTGCAATAACCATGTTTTTAAAAAACTACATCCCACATTAAGTGTATTAAATAAAGTTCTATCAAACTACATGTATAACATCACAACAAACACAATATCTTTTAAAATTTGCATCACCTTGTGAGTCTTTTGTGGAGAAATTCTCAAAACTAAAACTTGATAAAACCATTTTCAGACGGAAAGCAGGCAGTTTGGAATTGACAATTATAGCAAAGGAAAGGCGAAATGTTGCTCTGCACTAATTTTTTTTTATCAAGTGTCTGATGGTCTCATCTTATGCTGGCAGCTTAAAGTTTATGGTGTATAACAGTTTTGTTTGAACTAGGACACATTCTTATGACTGTGATTTCATTGCTAAAGGTTTATTGCTTACAAGGTGTTAACGCAACGCTAACACTAAATTGTTGCAGTTTTTTAATTGGGTTTAATATTTGGGTTAAATAAATTCACATATTTTTAGATTTAATCAGAATATCTCGGTGTTTTCCATTTCGTAATGTAGACATTTTTCGTAACAGATTTTGTGTTTAAAACTTGAACTAATTTAATTTTCTGCTTATATACACATAATCAAGTAAGTTATTTTAATTTGCGCAAAAGGGACATATTTATTGTATTTTTGTTTTTATTTATACCAGAAAACACTTATGTGGCTCATATTACCATTTAAATTGCCCCCTTGATTCCAGGCAGGGAGTTTACGTGAAAAAAGTTTTAAGTTGGATTATTGCAACTAGTATAGTCTACCTATGTAATCCCAATCACAGTCTTTCCAGCGTTCCTAGTTTTTCCTAGTTTTCCTAGTTTTTCCTAGTATTTTTTAAGTCTCCTTTTTCCTAGTTTTTACAAAAAGCTCCTAGTTCTTCTAGTTTTTTCCCCGGTGACACAAGTTAAAATTCTTAAATGGGCAAAATAATTTTTTGGTTTTGTTAATTTAATGTCACCTGGATATGTATACATCAATTTTTAGTGTTTTAAATATATTTGGGTTTGCATTAAGTATGTATTAATGGTTTATTATGCCCCCCTTCGAAGAAGAGGGGGTATATTGTTTTTCACATGTTGGTCGGTCGGTCGATTTGTCCGTCGGTCCGTCCACCAGATGGTTTCCGGATGATATCTCAAGAACGCTTAGGCCAAGGATCATGCAACTTCATAGGTACATTGATCATGACTGGCAGATGACCCCTATTGATTTTCAGGTCACTAGGTCAAAGGTCAAGGTCACAGTGACTCGAAACAGTAAAACGGTTTCCGGATAATAACTCAAGAATGCTTATGCCTCGGATCATGAAACTTCATAGGTACATTGATCATGACTGGCAGACGACCCCTATTGATTTTCAGGTCACTAGGTCAAAGGTCAAGGTCACAGTGACTCGAAACAGTAAAATGGTTTCCGGATAACTCAAGAATGCTTACACCTAGGATCATGAAACTTCATAGGTACATTGATCATGACTGGCAGATGACCTTTATTGATTTTCAGGTCACTATGCAGGGCCCTCAATCTATCAAATCTGCCGCCGAATTTCGGTGGCAGTCCCCCACCTGAAAAGTATACTTTTTTCCCCTTTTGGGGGGAAACATTCCCCTTAAAAAAAAAAAAAAAAAAAATTATTTTTTTTTTTTGAATAGAAAGATGTGTTATTGTACGGTTTCCGGATGATAACTCAAGAATGCTTACGCCAAGGATCATGAAACTTCATAGGTACATTGATCATGACTGGCAGACGACCCCTATAACTTTTCAGGTTACTAGATCAAAGGTCAAGGTCACAGTGACTCGAAACAGTAAAATGTTTCCTGTTGATAACTCAAGAATAATTAGGCCTAGGATCATGAAACTTCATAGGTAAATTGATCATGACTGGCAGATGACCCCTATTGAATTTCAGGTCACTAGGTCAAAGGTCAAGGTCACAGTGACAAAAAACGTATTCACACAATGCCTGCCACTACAACTGACAGCCCATATTTCATTCATTGTATGTGTGTGTCCAAAAACTTAACCCTTGGTTTAAGTTTGATAACTTTTGCAATATTGAAGATAGCAACTTCATATTTGGCATGCATGTGTATCTCACTGAGCTGCACATTTTGAGTGGTGAAAAGTCAAGGTCAAGGTCATCCTTCAAGGTCAAACGTCAAATATCATTGTATTTTTCTTTCCTAAAACTTTAATCCAATTTACATGTATGCCAAGTGGACTCTCCCATCCAGCTAAATTGGATCAATTTATCATGACTGGCAGATGACTCCAATTGATTTTCAGGTCACTAGGTCAAAGGTCAAGGTCACAATGACAAAAAACGTATTCACACAATGGCTTCCACTACAGCTGACAGCCCATATGGAGGGCATGCATGTTTTACAAACAGCCCTTGTTTTCTATATATATTTGCTCAAGGCTAGAAAAAATAGACGATAATCGCAATCCCCTGTCAAAATGGTGTAAGGCAGATTCTGGGAACTGCTTTGCTTTGTAAAAGCATTATATCCTGTTCAAATTAGGCCTGTCTCAGTTATTGGGCCACACTGATGGATCAAAAATTGTAAACATAACCAGTTGGTTAAAGTACGCAATGATTATGGCCAGACACAGCTATTTAAATCACCTGTACCAGGAGGCAGTCAACAAGGAGGTGGTGATACTGAAAAGGAGGGGCAGACTGTCTTTCTTAAGCCTTTATCAGTAAGCGATCAAATAGCAAAAGCAGAGGCATTTTGGGCAATGCAAGTGGCATCATGTGGATATTCCTACTCATAATGTGATGGAAGGTGATGTTTCCTGGAATATTTTCTGAACAATTCAAATGAGCAAATTTAAGGTGTCATATCCAATATCAGATGGTCTTGGTGCTTATTTTAGAAGGGATATTAAGAAAAAGATACAAGTATCAAAGAGTCCATTTACAATACAATTTGAAAAAAAAACAGGAAATGCACAGGACAAAAAGCAATGTGTTAGATTTTGAAATGAGCAGAAGAGAGAAGTTACTACAATGTTCCTGGAAAGACTCGTGTTCGAACATGCTAAAGGCGAAATGGTCAGCAATGCCTTGATTGAGACATTAGGAAGCTTGTAGCTTTGTGCGGTGATGGGCCGAATGTAAATAAAACCATCTGGAGAAATGTTAATAACTATTAGAAATCACAATGCATTGAGAAAAGACCTTGATGCATATGGAGATGATGCAGAACAGCTGGCCATTGATATCTTTCAGTGGTTTAAGTCCCACATAAGCCAACGAGATGATTTTGTGTTGACATTGGAAGACCTGGGACTGTATGAAGAAATGTTTGTCCACCATGTAGAATGCCGTTGGTTTACACTTATTACAGCTCTTTAACGTATTGGAAAGCACTGGGAAGCACTGTGCAAGTACTTCTTGAAAGATCCTCCCCACAAAAGTAAAGAAAATCATATGTATGTTCAGTTGAAAAAGAATTCCAGGTATAAGGATTTGTCAGCTGCATTTAAGAAAGGAATGCAAGGCACACATACAGTTTTTGGTGAGTGTATGGCCACTGTTTAACCATTTCTCAAACAATTTCAGAAGCAGGAACCACTCATTCATCTCCTGTATTCTGAGATGTCTGACGTCTGAAGTCATTTTTGCTGAGATTCATCAAGTATGATGTTGAAGGGGGAAAACATGGACGCAACCTTCAAACTATTGATGTACATGACGGCAAGGACTTGAACCAGAATGATAAATTGGAAATTGGTGTAGACACACACGAAACATTGTCTCACAATGACCCAGGAAAAAAGAAAATTTAAAAACTTGAAATTCTACCAAGCAATATCAAGTGACCTTCAAACAAAGCTTTCTCTACATGATACAGTGCATGGTGTGAGCGGTACATTGCCTTCATCCAGAAGTTTGTGACCAGGAGAGCTCACCAACTATGATGCGTGAGCTATGCACGGCATTGCCAACTATTGATGATATGAAGGTCATAAAGTCGCAGATGATTGGGAGATATACAGATCTGAGACCATCAAAAACAAGATATACAATAACAAAATAACATCAGCTTGTAAAGATTGATTGCTATTGAAACTATGTTTTGAACATCAAGATTTGTTATGATATTACTCCTGGTTTTTCATACACCCTTCTAGTTTTTTCCTAGTTTTCTCAAAGTGTTTTGTTCAGAGCACTCCTTGTTTTCTCCTAGTTTTTTGTTAAGGCCTGCTGGAAAGCCTGCAATTATGCCATAAATATGAAAACTGCAAGAGGGTTGCAATCTTTGGAAGCATAAACAGTAAGTCCGACAATTTTGAATTTCACCGCAAACTTTTTAATATTTTCGATAGCAAAGTCTGACGAGCCAACAATCTTTCACCATGTTCAAATATTTAAAAAATACCTAAATGATATAAAAATATGTTAACTTAAATGTTAAATAAAATGTTAACCACTTATTTGTATTATTCTCAACTACCTTTACTCATGACTTTTAATCACAAAACAGAAGTTTATTCTAACATCCATCCAGATAGGTTATCATTAATACATTGGTAGATGGTACTTAACAACAAATGAAATGAAATGATGTCTGACCAGAAGTAGAATGCAGCTGAAATCTGAGAAAAATGCACATCTAACTGAATTTAATTTCTGTATAAAAAGGGAATAGTAATATCAATCTGATGTAGTTTCATTGATTTGTTTTATTTTAAAAGTTTTTATGGAAGGACAAAAGCTTACTACACTGGTAGGCGGTATAACTTGGGTACTTCAGACACTTAAGATTTTGTCCAGGTTAAATATTACTACACACATATATATATATTTATATATATATATTTATATATATATATATTGTTCTTGTCCAACTAAAGTAGATCATTAAAAAAATCTAAAGCTCCAGGTTTCCACTGTTGAAATTGTGCTTTTCTAATTAGACCTTCAAGCAAAATTAGCCTGATATTAAATACAACACAATTTATTGTTGGAGGTTCACAATTTGTGCTAGTCCTTCAAATCATGCCCCGTTGCCCTTTGTGTTTTGACCTTGTCTGGCACGATATTTTCATTTTGCATGCTCAGGCTGTCTGTAAAAGTGTACTTAAAACAAACCTCAATGTCATTTTATACTTCAATTCAATAATATAAGGGAATGTGAATGGAACAAACCTTCATTTGTTCATCATAAACAGTAATAAATTCAGCAATAAATTGACATTTCATAATCATTTACCTTTATGTGTATACTTTTATAAAAATTACCTTAATTTGAAGGCTGTTTTCTTGTCTGGATTGCTATTACCCTTGTTTTTGTTTTTTCTCAATAGCTTATAAAAACTTATTTTCCCTCCAGTTGATGTTCAGCTGCATGAACCACTGCTATCAAGGGCAGTTACTCCTCAAGATGTGCGCATAGAGATGATCTCCCTTTGTTTCCAGTTTGAAACGCTGTGTAAGAAGGAGCTTGCAGAGGTGACAGTAATTTTCCTAAAAAAAACAATTTTCCGAATGTTTTACAATTAAGAAAATTCCAAACTAAATTTTTGGAAAAATAAAATCCCTTTGAGACCAAATGCAGATCTTAATCTGCCATAAGCCAAATAAGCCAATGGCTACAAATTATTAGCAAATTTGTCTGTATTTGGCTTTGTGTTTTCATAAAACATAATTAAACCGCCAAAATGAAATTAATGTCTATGTTTTATGGTTATTTAAGTTCAAGAACAGTGTGAGCTATCATATGGTGTTTTGATCACAATTTTATTCCTTCTTATTATATACACACAAAATGGCAATAACTGAGCTCAGAATTTATAATACAGTCTTGTGGCTTGGACCCCGTTATCCGCGTTATAATGGAGTTGCAGTATAAAATTATATATATTTACATATAAACCTTAATAACCAAGCACTATACAAACCAATTCTGAATGATATCAAATAAAAAATTTACCATTTTCTAATTAAATCATTTGTTATGTCCCCCACCACTATAGGAATATTGTTTTTGCCCTGTCTGTTGGTTTGTGTGTTTGTTTGTTTGTTTGCCCCAACTTAAACATTTGCAATAACTTTTGCAACATTCAAGATAGCAACTTGATATTTGGCATGCATGTGTATCTCATGGAGCTGCACATTTTGAGTTTTGAAAGGTCAAGGTCATTCTTCAAGGTCAAAGGTCAAATATATGTGTCAAAATGGCTCATTCAATGAATACTTTTGCAATATTGAAGATGGCAACTTGATATTGGGCACGCATCATGTGTATTTCATGGAGCTGCACATTTTGAGTGGCTAAAGGTCAAGGTCATCGTTCAAGGTCAAAGGTTAAATATATAGCTTCAAAGCGACGCAAAAGGGGACAAAGTGTTTCTGACAAACACATATCTTGTTTTTAGCTCACCTGAGTGCACATGCTCATGGTTAGCTTTCGTGATCGCCTTTTGTCCGTCGTGCGTTGTGCTGCGTCAACATTTGCCTTGTTAACTCTCTAGAGGCCACATTTTTTGTCCAATCTTCATGAAATTTGGTCAGAAGATTGGTCTCAATAATATCTTGGATGAGTTCAAAAATGGTTATGTTTGCTTGAAAAATATATGGCTATATAATTATTGCTATATTAAATCTTGTTGACACTCTAGAGGCCACATTTATTGTCTGATCTTCATGAAACTTGGTCAGAAGATTCATCCCAATAATATCTTGGACGAGATTGAAAATGATGCCGGTTGGTTGAAAAACATGGCCGCCAGGGGGCGGGGCATTTTTCCTTATATTGCTATAGTAAAACCTTGTTAACACTCTGGCGGCCACATTTATTTTCCGATCTTCATGAAACTTGCTCAGAAGATTTGTCCCAATGATATCTTGGAGGAGTTCAAAAATGGTAACCTTTGCTTGAAAAACATGGCTGCAAAGGGACGAGGTATTTTTCCTTAAATGGCTATAATATGGCTATAGTAAAATCTTGTTTACATTCTAGAGGCCACATTTATTTCCAATCTTCATGAAACTTGGTCAGAAGATTCATCCCAATAATATCTTGGACGAGTTCCAAAATGATGCCAGTTGGTTGTAAAACATGGCCACCAGGGAGCGGGGCATTTTTCCTTATATGGCTATAGTAAAACCTTGTTAACACTCTAGAGGCCACAATTATTTTCCGATCTTCATGAACTTGGTCAGAAGATTTGTCCCAATGATATCTTGGATGAGTTCGAAAATTGTTTCGGTTTCTTTAAAAACATGGCCATCAGGGGGCGGGGCATTTTTGCATATATGGCTTTATATGGCTTTTGTAAAACCTTGTTAACACTCTAGAGGCTACATTTATTGTCCAATCTTCATGAAATTTGGTCAGAAGATTTTTCGTACTGTATTGATATCTTGGATGAGTTCGAAAATGATTACGTTTGCTTGAAAAACATGGCTGCCAAGGGGCGATGCATTTTTCCTTTTATGGCTTTATATGGCCAGGGCTCAGCCTAGGTTCAAACTTGAGGGAGAAGTGACTTCTCCCTGAGCTGAAATTAGGGAGAAGTGAAGCTACTAGAAGGAGAAGTGATTTCTGTTCAGCGTTTAATAAAATCTTCACTTGTTTTATACCCCTCATTACACCAAGCCTTAGTATCATCATCAATGACAAACAAATAATATTTTCAAACTCAATAAATCCTTACATATTAAGTCACATAAATCAATTCATAAAAAATAAAACGTGATTTCCATGTGCATCATAAAAATAAACAGTACTTTAATAATGAAATGACAATCCAAACCCTATTTACATCATAATGTACATGATAATTGGGAGTGGGTCCAGTACCCATGCCATATTGGGCATTCTTTGCGTCATGAAATCACCAAATTGGGGTAAAAACAAGTCGTAACAAAACACAATCTTAATGCATGGGGCATATGGTATATCTATTACTGTTTATCCGAATTTTATACATGTCCGAAATATTTATACTTAAAAATGCCTTACCTGTTTAACTTTAATAATCCAAATTTTCTTTGTTGTTATCTGGTTTAACAAACGTTATCAAACGTTTGTTAAATCCAGTTAATGGTTTCTCCATTATTGAATCACCATTACTTGTTATTTGAATCGCCAGCTTTGAATTGAACGCGGGTTGAATACGTCCGCCGTTTGCAATGTCGAAGGTCATGACGTAGCAATTTAATTCTACTCGGATAATTTATATCTTATCGAGGAAATGTGTTTTCTCAATGTCTATTGTGTAGTATTAGGACTTGTTAGTATAAAAATGATGGAAATTAGCACTAATGACTATGCACGGGTGAGTTGTTAGTTTTCGTTTATATGGTTACGAATTCATGTCTGACAAAATAAATTGCACATCGACTGGATAATTAGTGTTTGAGAGATTTGAAACACGAAACAAGTAAACAGTAGAACATACTAGAATAAATCGTATTCATATTTACTGTTGCGAATGTGCTGCGCGTGTACACTTTTTTGAGCGTATATACATGTCTATAACGATGTCATTTCATCGCTCAGGTAAACTACTACAATGCGCGCGTTCTCATTGGTAACTATCGATGTGAATGTACAATGTACCTCTTAACTCCGCCTGCAAGGCGTGTACTAATTGACATGACGCCTTATCTATGATCGCTCCGCCCACTAGAATTGATCCACCAATCAGCGATCGATTAATCGGGCGCACTCGTTAGTAACGACCTGTCCGCCATTTTCTAGACAAGCTACATGTTTAGGTTCACTTTTATTCCAACGAGTTTCTTTTGTTTTCCTCTTAATAAAACGATTAAAAATGGTTAAACGGTGTCAATGGGGATTATGTAACTCGGACAATCGATATCCTGAAAGATTAGTTGGTGACATTTAATTTATATCGTTTCCAAAGGCGAAAAGAGATCTTGAGAAGTGTAAGAGATGTATAAATACATGCGGTCGTCACCACGAACAACTGAACGTCAACACTGTCAAAGACAATTAAAATATATTTTTATCGGATATACTAGCAGATAGTATAATAGTTTATGTTATCGATCTGATTATCACATTATATTTCACTTTTTTAAAAATAGTTTTATCAGTTACTAGGTCAGAAGCGAGGTTCATCTGCATTACTTAAAGAGAAATAAAATCCAGCATGAAGCCTAATTCATGCTGTGTTTTATTACTCTGATAGTAATGCACTTAATTGACATCATGCATGTTATTTGAAGGTGACATGTGATATATTATCTTATTAACGGTATTTACACATTTGCACTCATGTGGTGTCACCAATAAACGCTTTTAATCCACACTAGGAGCTCGAATGCCTAGATCTAATTTTTTTAAACGAGTTTCGTTTATTTTGTTCGGATTAAAAAGCGGAAATGAAATATGGCAAAAACGGTGTAAAAAGGGTTAATGCAGCTCTGACATTTGGTATCCAGAAAGATAAGTTAGATGAATTAAATGTATACCATTTCCAACGCGGCAATGCGGTCTTGACAAAAGCGAGTGGAAGCTTCAAGAATTACCGAGATCCCCTTTATAGAACATTATTTTATTTCACTAACTTGAAATGTCATATAAGCAATAACTAAGCATTATTGAGTATGTATAATGTCAAGTGTGCATGTAAAATAATTGAGAATTTTGGTACCCAATTCGTGTAACTTTACGAAATCCCCGTTAAAAATCGCGTTTCTGTGTGTGTCAGAAACAAGTGAAAACCATTTTGTTATTATTTTAATAAAGACGTATCGATAAATGCTATTGTAAATGAGTTATTATTACTGATATTAGTTAACCAATAAATGCGGTAACTTCGGGGAAGTCGGGACCTGCGCGAGCGTCTGATATTGGTAGCCTTATTAATTTATAATGGGAGGCGGAAAACTACAACGGGCGAGGCATGGTCAGGGGTGATAACCCCAAAAAAGGGTAAGGGTAAGGTTTAGGGGTCGGGTTAGGGTTAGGGTTGGGTTTAGGCTAACCCAAACACTAACCCAAACCCAAACCCTAACCCTCTAACCCCCCCTTGCGCAATACCATACCATGCCTCGCCCGTTGTCGTTTTCCGCCTCCCATTTATAATAGCCTGACCATTTCGTACAACGCTTATTTTATATCAGACAATGTCCAAACTTACCGTGCTGTTGTTGCGCTTTAAATTATAGTGATTGATAAATGTCCCATAAGCAATGTTTAATATGATTAATATCACTTTTATACTCAATGTGGGATCGAGGTACCCACCCGGCGTCAGAAAGCGCGTAGAACTTCACCGAATTCCCAGTTATAAAGCGCTATTTCGTGTCAAATACACGGGAAGGGGGATGTTTCGGTAATAATTTTGTTAATAACACGGGTAAATACCGGTGAAGTGTTAATTAATTGCAAATACTACCATTACACGTAATAACGGGTTCAATTTCGGTAAGCGCGCAAGCGTTTGAGAGCGTGTTTAATGTACCGATTTACCCGTTATAAATAGCTGATGTTCTCTTTAATCGTATATTTTTTGCATTTGCAGAATAACTAAATGGCATCAACCCCTTTACAAGTGTTATATGGTGTTAAACAAGTCCATAAAATAATCCGGAATATCGCGTAAATCTATATGCAGTCTATAGGCAAAGAAGCCATTTTGGTGTTAGCTTGTCTAGGTTTTCTTCCCGCTGAGCCACGTGATTAAGTGGGCGGAGCGATCACTGATAAGATGTCATGTCAATTGCGCTTGCAGAACAGAGAATTATCAAAACTGTCTGCGAAATGACACACACTTTGATCTTTTGATCTAAACCGTTATTGTTTGGAGTGAATGCCCACATATGCTAGTTGCCTGGATAAGCTTTCACAGCAGTCGATCTTTTGCTGTGATAATAAACTGATAACAAGCGTCATCGGTGAATTTATGACAAGTGAAAAAAGAGAAGTTTTAGATGAAAAAGTTGAGAGAAAAAAACGTTGATGTTGTAAAAAAAGAAGGCGAAGTCAACTTCTCCTTCATGTAATTTAAGGGCGACATTATTATGTCCCGGGCGAAGTTATCGCCCACGTTGCCCTCACGGCCAAGCCCTGTATGGCTATAGCAAAATCTTGTTAACACTTTATGGGTCACATTTATTTTCCATTCATCATGAAACTTGGTCAGAAGATCTTTCCCAATGATATCTTGGATGAGTTCAAAAAATGTTTTGGTTGCTTTAAAAACATGGCCACCAGGGGCGGGGCATTTTTCCTTATATGGCTTTAGTAAAACCTTGTTAACACTCTCGAGGCCACATTCATTGTCCAATTGTCATGAAATTTGGTCAGAAGATTGGTCTCAAGGATATCTTGAACGAGTTCAAAAATAATGCCTGTTGGTTGAAAAACATGGCTGCCAGGGGGCGGGGCATTTTTCCTTATATGGCTATAGTAAAACCTTGTTAACACTCTAGAGGCCACATTTATATTCGGATCTTCATGAAACTTGGTCAGAAGATTTGTCCCAATAATATCTTGAATGTTATCTCAGGTGAGCGACTTTGGGCCTTTCAGGCCCTCTTGTTAATTTAAAAATAATGTGCTCATTGTATGTTGGTTGCATTGCTTGCAAGTCAGGTCTACAGCTTTAATTTCAGCCTTTGAACTTGAATGAAAATAAAATATTTAAGGCTACTGAGAACTAAACTCTATCTGGAATAAAATGATCAGACCTGTTATTATCCATGTTCTACATTTCTTCTTGTATGTTAACTGTTTCTCATGTCTTTTTCAGCAAACCAGCATAAGAAATGGCCATGTAAGCAACTCATTTATTGACAGAGGTCAGTGATAAATTTTTTTGACAATATAAAAACTAATTAGTCGTAGGACTCAGTGGACTTATATACTATTATTATCTCTTATTTTAAGTTCACCTGAGCACAACGTGCTCATGGTGAGCTTTTGTGATCGCCTTTTGTTGTCATGCGTCGTCCGTCATGCTTCATCAACACTTACCTTGTTAATATTATACAGGACACATTTATTGTCCAATTTTCATGAAACTTGGTCAGGACACATGCCCCAATGATATCTTGGACAAGTTTGGAAAGGGTCCGGATTGGTTAAAAACATGGTTGCCAAGGGGCGTGGAAGTTTTCCATATGGCTATAGTAAAAACTTGTTAACACTAGTCTATAGAAGTCACATTAATTGTCAAATCTTCATGAAACCTTGTCAGAACATTAGCTCTAATGATACTTGTTTGAGATCAAAAATGGTTCTGGTCTGTTGAAATACATGGCCGCCAGGTAAGAACATGATATCTTAGACGAGTTCGAAAATGGTTCAAGTTGGTTGAAAAATATGGCTGCCAGGGGGCGGGGAAGTTTTCTATATACATGTATAACTATAGTAAAATCTTGTTAACGCTCTAGAAGTCACATTTATTGTCCAATCTTCATGAAACTTACTCAAACATTATTTTTGTGCTTATAATATCTTGTATGAGATTGAAAATGGTTTGGGTCTGTTTAAAAACATGGCTGCTAGGGGGCGGGGCATTTGTCCTTATATTGCTATAGTATAACCTTGTTTACACTCTCACTCTTTTTAGTCCAATCCTCATGAAACTTGGTGAGAACATTTGTTCTCATGATATCTGGGCTGAGTTTGAAAATGGTTCCGGTCCGTTGAAAAACATTGCCGACTGGGGGCTGGGGCGCTTTTCCTTATATGGCTATAGCGAAACATTGTTAACACTCTAGAAGTCACATTTATAGTCAAATCTGTATGAAACTTGGTAAGAATTTTTTTTTATGATAGCTCGACTGAGTTTAAAAATGGATATGGTTTGTTGAAAAACATGGTGGCCAGGGGGCGGGGCATTTTTCCTGTTATGGCTAAAGTGAAACGTTGTTAACACTCTAGAAGAGACATTTTTAATGCAATCTAAATGAAACTTAGTCAGAATACTTGTTCTAATCATTTCTCTGTTGAGTTGGAAAATTCTTCTGGTTTGTTGAAAAACATGGTTGCCCGGGGCAGTTTTCCTTATATGGTTATAGTTAAAACTTGTTGAAACTATTCTAGCCACATTGATTGGCCTATCTTCATAAAACTTTGGTCAGAACATTTTTTCCAATGAAATCTCGGCTGAGATTGAAACTCGGTCATGTGAGCTCAAAAACTTCCTTTCCTTTGGGTCTCAGGTTAGCCCCTTTGGGCCAATGGCCCTCTTGTTTTTTATTTCCAATAGATTATTTTTAGACATTAATCAGAAGATTTAAACTTACATATGAATATATATGCTCAGGTAATCTTCATGAAGCTCTATAAGTCCAAACAGTGTTTGTTCCCAATCCCGCACCCAGGCCGAGGCCCTGTGGCTCGGGTCACCCCCCCCCCCCCCCCCCCCCCTTCCTCCAGCTGGCTGTTGAGTTAGGATTATTTTTTTAGCGAGGCTGTTTTTGGAGAAAACCCGAGCTATTGTCATAGCCTGCTCGCCGTCAGCCGTTCGCCGGCGTCGTGCTAAAACCTTAACATTGGCTCTAAAATCAAAGTGCTTCCACCTACAACTTTGCAACTTCATATGCAGACGCACCTTGATGAGTTCTACACGCCACACCCATTATGGGTCACTAGGTCAAAGGTCAAGGTCACTGTGACCTCTTAAAAAATAAAAAATAATTCTGACATGCTTTCGCAGCCGAGCGTGGCACCCGTTATGCGGTGCTCTTGTTAAATAATGGGCCTTGTTCACTCATGAAATGGCCAACAGAACACATTCTCTAAACACAAAATAGCAGATGTGTTGTATTATCTCTAATTAATAAGTGGATTAGCGCTTGCCAGAGAAATAAGCCACAAGACAATGTTTTCTTATCACCTTGTATACACATCCCCCATCAGTCATTACCCCTTGTGATCCTGAATGCTTCATCTATCTATGGTTGATGTAACACGTCTTTTGATTGGCAAAGGAAAGAGAAGCAGCAAATGAAAGCAACTAATACAAGCAGTTGAAAAATAAATAATGTTGGGAGCAATAAGAGAGGTATTGATACTCATTTTTTGAACAAGTAAGTTTCTTTGTCTTAGTCCAAGGCCCATAACTTCGCCAAAAATCAATGGACCGGAATGAAACTCACAATTCATCTGTAAGTAATGGAGGTAGACTTGCACACCAAATATCGGGTCAATATCTTAAAGCGTTTCGAAAATAATTTCGGAAAATAAATGCCGGACGGACAGTTAGGCGAAGAGTCCAACTGCTTTATGACATTCTATCAGGGGCATAAAAACCAGCTCAATATATGAAAGAGTTGCGTAAAAAGCCGTAGAGAAAATTTTAAAGTCCAAGGCCCATAACTTCGCCAAAAATCAATGGACCAGATTTCACACTTCATCTGTAGGTCATGTAGGTAGACTTGCATACCAAGAATTAGCTCAATATCTGAAAGCGTTGCGTAAAAAAACACTTTGGAAAACTGCTATTATATAGAAAAAATTTAAGTCCTATCTAATGTAGGAGTTTTAGATGATTGTGATGGTGTATCTATGTTGATGATGGTGAAAGTAAAAATGCGTAGTAGATAGTAAACATTTTATTGGGAATTTACTTTAAAACTGTAGAGGAGGTTTGAATTCAAACAGAAAATGCTATTATGGTTATATGTCAGTCATACTTTATGATACATTCCTTAATAAAAGATTTTAATGTTCAAGGTGTGGTTTCCTTCTTCACAAAACATCATACATTTCTGAAATCTAAAGCTGTTGTAAATTTCACACTAATTTTCAGAAAGTGTTGGCCATGTTTTTAAAACAAAATAAGTTTTTTAAGCATTAAAATTCACATTGAAAAGTGCCAAATTAAAAAAAATCGGGTCAGCCGGGAGACCCCTCCTGCATCTTCCCCAGTTCAGCCCCCCCCCCAGTCAAAAATTACTGCGTATGGCCCTGGTTCCTTACAGTTTTTTTTCCAATGGACTAGTTTTTTTGCTCTGTTTGTCCATCTGTTGTTATAAGGTCTTAATAATAAAACTCATGACTGTACTCTTTCAGCCACAGTTGTATGTGATAGAATGAGTCGCCTACTTGAAAAGGTCCCACCTGAATTCCAAGACTGCCTGGTATGTTGTGAACAACTTTTATCTGTTTAAATAAATTTAGCACTGTGGTCATGGTCATAATTTTGTTTTTCTGGCAATCATATTAAGTTAAAAGAAATGCTTCACAGTTATGAAAACAGGAATAACTTTGAAGGGCCAGTAATTACTAAAGACCAGTTTTTATTAAGCATCTTCAAACATATAATAATTGTAAACTCAGGTCATTATTATAAACATATATTTTTATGCTCATGCATCTTGATGCAGAAGGCATATAGTGATTGTCATATCTTTCAGTCAGTTCGTGCTTCTTGCTGTCCTTGACAAAGTAAAATTTACGGAATTATATAGCACCAACATAGATAACTAAAACTCTGTAATACTTAAACAGCTGTTGCTCATGGACATTCTCTGTATACCAATTTTACTTCTACCTTGACCTTATTTTGACTTTGGTCTAGGGTTTATATTGTTTGACACAACAAATAGTTATTGACACAGCTGTTCATTAAAAGCACTAAGTCATGATTGAAGACAAAAATTCTAGTTAAGCGTTGGTTCTTGTGGTAATAACCAACTGTTTGGAGTTTCGAAGCATTGAAATAAAATTACAAGGGCATTAGCTTGAGTGGTTTTATTACAAGCGTGGTTACAAAAAACGCAATAACCTAAACTTGACAGAATTTTTAAGCACTTGACAGAATTTTTAATGATTCTTCCACAAATAAATTTAATATTTGAAATTCGTCCTTAAAATACTTGCATTGTGTTATACTCTGCCCTTTTTCTGCAGGAAAAATTCTTGAAAAAAATTAGACTCGCCCATTATTTGTTGCAAAAGATACCTTACAAATGTTCCTTTTTTAAGATCCCCCAAAATTTTGAGGGGGAGCATATAGTCGCCGCTTTGTCTGTTTGTGCGTGTGTCTGTGCGTGCACAATTTTTGTCTGGGCTATTTCTCAGCAATTAATGACCAGAATTCAATTAAACTTTATGGGAAGCTTCACTACCAAGAGAAGATGTGCATATTATAGGCCGGTTCTGGTCGGATGATTTTTCACAGAGTTATGGCCCTTTGAAATGTTCTATTAACTGTACATATAGTGCAATTCTTGTCCCCCCAACTACTGACTGGAATTCAATGAAGCTTTATAGGAAGCTTAACTACCTTGAGGAGAGGCACATGTTATAAGTGGGTTCTGGTTAGATGATTTATTTAGAGAGTTATGGCCCTTTGAAATTTTTAAGTTGCTAAACCATCCATCATATTATTTTGTACAAAGTTATGCCCCTCAAGACGTTTCCTTTTATCTGAATATATAGTGCAATATTGTGACAAAAAAAAACTTTGGGGAGCATCACCCGTCTCTGACAGTTTCTTGTTGTCACTAGAAATCAAGTGACAGATCGTGGTCAAATTTATGTGTCTAGGTGTTCTTAAATATTGCTATAACACAATCTGCTGTTTCCTTTGTTCCTGAGGAATATCAAGAGTCAAAGTCTTATCAAGCTCTTTTCCATCACTTGTATAAAAAACAAAATTATATTTTGTATTGCCCATTCCAGAGGTATATCTACAGTCAAGGCTTGGACAAGTTGTTTCCCAGAACTGTTACCTACCTGGCCAGTCCTCGCACATTCGCTCTGGATAATGAGAACTCCACTTTAGATAGTATGTTCTATCATGTACTAGTATATAGCAGTACTAGATATAGAAATAATGAAACACCAAAAATAATATCAGGAGAAAATTTCTCGAAACTGTTATAACTGTTATTAGTATTATACAGTAGCCCAAACTTCTAAAGCAAATTTAACAAAAAATGTCAAAAAGTAACATACATGTATATCATATGTATAAGATATAATCATTGTTGTAAATAAAATAATAATTAACAACAGTGATTTTTTTTAGCTCATCTATTTTTTGAAAAAAAATTATGAGCTATTGTCATCACCTTGGCGTCGGCGTCGGCGTCCGGTTAAGTTTTGCATTTAGGTCCACTTTTCTCAGAAAGTATCAATGCTATTGCATTCAAACTTGGTACACTTACTTACTATCATGAGGGGACTGGGCAGGCAAAGTTAGATAACTCTGGCGTGCATTTTGACTGAATTATGTGCCCTTTTTATACTTAGAAAATTGAAAATTTTGGTTAAGTTTTGCGTTTAGGTCCACTTTTTTCAGAAAGTATCAATGCTATTGCATTCAAACTTGGTACACTTACTTACTATCATGAGGGGACTGGGCAGGCAAAGTTAGATAACTCTGGCATGCATTTTGACAGAATTATGTGCCCTTTTTATACTTAGAAAATTGAAAATTTTGGTTAAGTTTTGTGTTTAGGTCCATTTTATTCCTTAAGTATCAAAGCTATTGCTTTCATACTTGCAACACTTACTAACTATCATAAGGGGACTGTGCAGGAAAAGTAATTTAACTCTGACTGGCATTTTGACGGAATTATGTGCCCTTTTTATACTTAAAAAATTGAAAATTTGGTGATGTTTTGTGTTTAGGTCCACTTTATTCCTACAGTATCAAAGCTATTGCTTTCATACTTGCAACTCTTATTAACTATCGTAAGGGGACTGTGCAGGCAAAGTTATGTAACTCTGACTGGCATTTGGACGGAATTATGTGCCCTTTATACTTAGAAAATTGAAAGTTTGGTTAAGTTTTGTGTTTTGGTCCACTTTACCCCTAAAGTATCATAGATATTGCTTTCATACTTGGAACACTCGCAAACTGTCATAAGGGTACAGTAAAAGGACAAGTTGCATAACTCTGGATGTCATTTTTACGGAATTATGGCCCTTTTTTGACTTAGTAACTTTTAATTTATGGTTAAATTTTGTGTTTCGATCCACTTTACTTCTTAAGTATCAAGGCTATTGCTTTCAAACTTCAAATACTTTCATGCTATCATGGGGTTACTGTACCTGGCAAGTTGAATTTTACCTTGACCTTTAAATGACCTTGACTCTCAAGGTCAAATCATTAAATTTTGCTAAAATTGCCATAACTTCTTTATTTATGATTAGATTTCATTGATACTTTGACAAAACTAATCTTACCTGACATACCACAATAGACTCCACCCAAACCATCGCCCGTGCCGCCCCCTTCCCCCCCCCCCCCCCCCCCCCTTATCCCCCCCCTTTTTATGTCCCCCACTATAGTAGTGGGGGACATATTGTTTTTGCCCTGTCTGTCTGTTGGTCTGTCTGTTGGTCTGTTTGCGCCAACTTTAACATTTTGCAATAACTTTGGTATATTGAAGATAGCAACTTCATATTTGGCATGCATGTGTATCTCATGAAGCTGCACATTTTGAGTGGTGAAAGGTCAAGGTCAAGGTCATTCTTCAAGGTCAAAGGTCAAATATATGTGGCCAAAATCGCTCATTTTATGAATACTTTTGCAATATTGAAGATAGCAACTTGATATTTGGCATGCATGTGTATCTCATGGAGCTGCACATTTTGAGTGGTGAAAGGTCAAGGTCAAGGTCATCCTTCAAGGTCAGAGGTCAAATATATGTGGCCCAAATCGCTTATTTTATAAATACTTTTGCAATATTGAAGATAGCAACTTGATATTTGGCATGCATGTGCATCTCATGGAGCTGCACATTTTAAGTGGTGAAAGGTCAAGGTCTAGGTCATCCTTCAAGGTCAGAGGTCAAATATATGTGGCCCAAATCGCTTATTTTATGAATACTTTTGCAATATTGAAGATAGCAACTTGATATTAGGCATGCATGTGTATCTCATGGAGCTGCACATTTTGAGTGGTGAAAGGTCAAGGTCATCCTTCACAAGGTCAAGGTCATCCTACAAGGTCAAACATCATAAAGGGGGACATAGTGTTTCACAAACACATCTTGTTTTTTTTTTGTTTTTGTTTTTTTTTGTTAAGATCATCTCACAAATGACCACCACACCCTCACACTATACCCCCACCCCACCCCACCCCCTCCCCAAATTATTTTTTTTTAACGGTTAAAAAACAAAACTATTTATTTTGATTATTTTATGTTTGAAATACCGTCCAACCATCGCACCCAAGAATCCCCCCACCCCCCCTCCCCCCACCCGAATCCCCCCCCCCCCTAATTTTTTTTTTTTTAAGATCATCTCACAAATTACCACCACACCCTCACACTATACCCCCCCACCTCACCCCCCCCCCAATTTTGTTTTTTGAAACGGTTAAAAAACACAAATATTTATTTTTATTATTTTATGTTTGAAATACCGTCCAACCATCGCACCCAAGAATCCCCACCCCCACCCCCCATCCCCCCCACCCCAATTTTTTTTTCCTTTTTTTCGTATTTTTGGAAGATAATGTAATAAATGTCCACACACCCACACAATGCACCCCTCTTCACTCCACCCCTCCCTCCTTTGTGATTGAAAATGAGAGTCCCTTCACCTTTAAAAAGAAAATAGATGAGTGGTCTGCACCCGCAAGGCGGTGCTCTTGTTTTAATATGAAAGAATCTATAGAAATTAAAAGATCAGTACTCTTGAAATGCAGAATTTGAGTGGGTAGACTAGTCTTACTGCACTTTCTGCAATTCAATGCCAAAATATGGCATCACTCCAAAAGAGAAGTGACAAATTTGAAAATTCCATTTGTTAACAACACATTTAAAGTCATTTAAATTAGTATTCTGTTGTTATTGCAGATTATTTGAACAGTGTGTCACAGCTAGGGCAGATGTCCACATTGGCACGGCAGCTTCACAACGACTGTGCCAATCCTTCCTCACATAAATACATAGCACATCAGCTGGCTTTACTCTATGTGAGTATCACTAAATTGGCTGCATAGTTAGCACAGGTGGGTGGTACATGCACTTCTCACCTAGGCAACACTGGTTCAATCCACATTCTGGGTGCGTGTATGTTTGGTTTGTGTTCACCATACTGTACTGATTTATGTAATGTGTCTCCATTGTATTACTATCACAGATTTTATGTATCATTAAAAAAGTCATGAAATGACTTTGCCAACAAAACATTATAATTTGATGTGGTTTTATATGATTATGATAATAAGAAAAGATAATATTTTAAAAAGGACCCTGTGAGGGGTTTGAACCCGGTACTTCAAGAAGCCAAAGCTTAAACACCAAATTAAACGCTATGTGGATAATACCCTTTTATGCTAAATTATAGGTTAAAGCGTTGGAAACCCTTTTTTCCTATATCTTCTTAGTCAGACCTATTATTTTGCTTGTTTCAATAAAGTGCTTTTTTTTAATAAAGGACAATTAAGGCAATGTTTTTAGCAGGTCTGTTTTTAGCTCACCTGAGCACAATGTGTGTAACCCAGCTAGAAAAATCCCCGACCATACTAGGGATCGAACCCGGGACCTCCCGGTTCCAAATCAGGCAGACACTCTACCGCGTCGCTATAAAAGCTAGCTCATATAGCAAGGCAGTATAAGTTCTCCTTATACCGAACCTTGCTACATGTGCTCATGGTGAGCTTGTGTGATTGCCTTTTGTCCGTCGTTTATGGTCTGTTGTCAGCATTTACTTTGTCAACACTCCAGAGACCACATTTATTGCCCAATATTCATGAACCTTGGTTAGAACATTTCTGGATGATATATTTGCCTAGTTCAAAACTTGGTCACTTGAGGTCAAACAAAAGGTCAAATTTAAAAACAAACTTGTGAATACTCATAAAGTCACGTTTTTTTTTCCCAATATTCTTGAAATTTGGTCCGAACATTAACTTTAAGCCGTAAAAACTGTTAACGTCAGTTGAAAAATATGGTCAGCAGGCTTTAAGGTAGCGCACCCATAATGATTTCCCGCGATTTTTTCAAAGATAGAAGAGCCTTGTTACATGTTTACTTATGGATATCTAATTTACGCAGGTACTAATGTGAAGTTGTGGTGGCCGAGTGGTTAAGTCGATAGACTAGAAATCCTTTGTGATCTTCCGATGCAGGTTCGACTCCTGCAGACAACGCATTCTTTTTGCAAGCGTTTTATTTCTTTTCTAAAGTAATTTGATTTAATATAGCATATAAGCTATGTTTATTGTTAAATATGTTGCAATTTTATTGCACATTCTTCAATTTTTTTAATTAAAACAACGTTATGGCTAAATTGGGTGATTTACTACTGAAAATACGAATCATGCATGTTGCATTTTTATTTTTATTTCAAAAAGTAAACGGTAAATCTGTCTATTTCTTGTTTTTTTTTGCTGTATATAGTGTATCCATAAAAACAAAGTTCAAAATATTACTTAAATGATACTATTTTGAATGTTATGACACTTTGTTTTGAACCAATCCAATTTCTACTTGGCTGAAACCACTTACATTTCATGGCGCTCTTCCATAGATAACAAGTTATGCAAAATAAATGTCTTTAAAAGAATACTTATTTCATCTTGTTTTAACTTTACACCTTTACTGCATCTGTACACACCAACTGCATGCCCATATTTGGAAATCTGGATGAAATATGGAACTTTCTAATATCCCAGGAATGCATATAAACTGGACAAAAGCCGAGCTTTGGGGTGGTTTTGAAATAAACAGTAAAAATTTTTTTAAAGCATGGAAAGCCTACCTAAAAATGTGCATGTAGTTCAGCGAAATGATGCTGATTAAGAAAATAATACATAAGATTATATATGGAAAGGTGCCCATTACGGATGCGTTACGTTAACCATTTACCTCATAGATACATATTTTTACGCATGTGTCGTCCCTAAAAAAGTTAATAGATTCAAGTTTTAAAGGCTTCATTTCCAAACCTTAGATACTGATGAGCAGCAAACAGAATAAAACCTGAACAGACTGCGACTTCATGGTTTTATGCTGTTTGCATATAGCCAATTTCACTTAGCTTCTGAGAGGGAAAGGGTTAATGTACAGACTCCTTCATCAAGCCATTGAGACCACATGCTTTTTTAACGGGTTAATGTTTGCATTAACCAAAAACTATGAGTGCATTACATTTGACATTCAGGACAATATTGAAAGCATCATCAGTGAATCCTGGGCCAGTTAAACGCTATTGAAAGTGCTAGCGACATTGTGAACTAATGTGCTTATCACCAGAAATAAACTGTCTTTTCATTTTCTGTGCAAACACCTTGAAATACAAATGTACCAAGAACTGTCAATAAGAAACATTTGACCATCTAGAATGTAATAGATAAATATAGCTTTTTTTTCCGAAGGACACATTCTGCCCAAACATATCTTCAAAAAATAGAATTTACAAAAGTTTGTCGTTCTTTATCTTTAATAATCTTAAACTTTTCTTAAGTATCTATGCTATAAGTTATTGATGATTTACAGTTCATTTCTGATATGTGTGACTGCATACTTGAATTGACCATATATTTGTCAACATATGCCCATGCTCATATCTTGTTATTAATGTTAAATTTTGGGGGGTTTGTGTGTGTATTTTTGTTGTTAAGTGCTTAAAATCTGCCCATTTTACAATAGTTTTTAAACATTTTTTTACAATCTATTTTTAGTACAAAGTATTTGCAACAGTGACTGTAATCTATTTTTAGACATGGTTTTTCCAAATTCAGTACGTTTTTTCAACTAAAAATCTATTTTTAGACAAGTGTTCATGAATTGCCACCAGTACTTAAGTCTTTCAAGTGGCTTTTGAAAACTGCTAATTTAGTAATATGGTATTCAAACACTCAATAAAAACGAGCATTTTAAGACTAACAATTATTTATTACAGATAAATTTTCTATGAAATGTAATGCATATTACTCTTTTCCTTTTGAGGAGTGATAAACATTAAGTATGACACATCTTGTGTGTTTTATAAGAAACTGACTATATTAAAAAAAAATATAAAAAATGGGAAAGCTACACAGTATTCTAGATCAGTAGTTTGATGTTTAGTTTATTCACCAATCAGGACTCAGGTGTAACAAAAACATATAATGGCAATAGTTCATACCACCAATAGGGATCAGAGTGGTAACTGTTTACTGTTAGATTGAACATTTGAATGAAAATGACTCAATCACTGTAACCTGGATGTGCCAAATAATTAGACACCAATTGTTTACAAAGATTTCTTTCCCCCCAAAAAAGTCTTTTTGTTAGTAATAAAGGATTTGTAGTATAATGGGGACTACGACCTTGTACTTGACACCAAAATAGACCATGTTATTAACAGAAACGCTGATAATATCAAAACGTTACGAGATCTGTTATCTTCGGTTATTTTTGACAAGGGCTTACAGTACTGGTAGATATTTTCAGACAAATGAAAGGTCATGTTAATCGATACACTTGAAAGAGCATAACATTCTTCAAAAAGGTACATGTATGAACCAAGATCTGTTATCTTCGGTTATTTTTGACAAGGGCTTACAGTAGATATTTTCAGACAAATAAAAGGTCATGTTAACCAATACACTTGAAAGAGCATAACATTCTCCAAAAAGGTACATGTATGAATCATAATTTGTTTATTGAAATGTTTAGTTTTTGTAAGATCTTAAAAACATTATCCTATTGTACATATTAATCTCATTGTATATCAATTTGTGAATGAATGTAGTTTAAGACCTGACATTTTTGTCATAAATGATTCAACAGTAATACTTTATTTGGTGAATGGTACTAATTTCTAGCACAAAGGCCAAAATTTCTGGTAACTATAGTTGTTTCAAAATGAGCAAATAAAAATGAAGTTTATTATAAAAAAACTGTTTTACTTACCTACACTTACTTGTCAAAACATGCTTTTGGAACGTGAAAGAACTGTGCAAAGACACGGAACTTCATTTAGTTAACAAGTCAGAATTGGTTAGTTGTAAGACTTTTAATGCTTGAAACTCCAATAAATAAGTATGTGTCCTCATTTTATCATTATTCTTTTTACATTCAGATAACTATACTGACATCATAGACATTTTCTTCTATGCTTGAATTGGATCAATGTTTTTTTGTTTAGACATAAAATACTGGTTTATTTACCCTAAAATTTGTTCAATAGCATTCATGTGCTAGTTAGTAGTCTGTTAACTGGTCAAATACAAAACGATTATATTGTATATGAATGCATGTATATTTGTATGCAGCTTTACAGTACATATACATAACAAGTGTTGACTATTGTACATCTATTTTTTCTGAAATTGAACCACTGGTATTTTCGAAGCTAACTCTCTTATGTAATAGTTTGCATCCATATTCACCAAACTAGATCCAATTAAGTTTGCTTTGCACCATATTAAAGCTGACATCTATCTGTTTGACTTGCAGTTTTTTGTTTCCTATCTGTAATATTATTACTTGTTGATATTTCTGCCATTGTCTCAGACCGCAAGGTTTGCATAGACTTGAAAACGGGAAGTCTGAACTTCCTGGACCCTGATTTATTTGTTCAATATGTATGTAAGCTTTAACGTTGTAAGGAACACATTCTGAGTATTTCAGATTTGAAATAAAGTATAAAATTAAGGTCACATTTAATAGTACATGATGGCAAGTTTTGAAGTTCTGCAACAACAAATTGGGAGTAAACTTATTTATATGCATGTTTTATTATATCTCTTAGCAAACCCTGACCAGCCTGAAGAGCCCAGTGTTTGCCCAGCACAAGCAGAGTATTGAGGGCATGTTTAAGCCTATCAAGGCCACACTGGCCCAGTCAGATGAGGACATGAGGAGGTGTCTCACAGAGGAGCAGCAGGAATGGTCAGTACATGGGGGATCATTGTTAAATCACGTATGAAAACTGCTCCTTACCCAAATATTAAATGCTACACTCGTCTTGTGGAAGTTTTAAACTACATGTACTTTTAAAAAGGTCTTGCAAAAATTAAAAGCATGCACAACCAACGCATTTAGATGAGCCTCATTCTGGGAAATTGGGTAATATGGATGTGTGTAAAGTGTCATCCCAGTTAAGCCTGTGCTGCTCTGCTTTTATGTAATTTTTCTTTGAAAGGTAGTTTCTTGTACACCACAATCAAGTCTAGGTGGAAAGGGTGTTTGTTCTTGATTAGCCTGTGCAGACTGCACAAGATAATCTGGTAGAAGCCCAGCTTTCAATAAAGAGGCTCATATGAATGTGTTTGTTGTGCTTTACTTTTATTTTGCAAGACCATTTTAAAGTACTTTAATACATGTACTGTCTGTGAACAAGTTGTGACTGCAAAGGGTCTTTTAGGAAAGCTCTGTGTGAAGTAACACATTTATATTACGATATTGAGCCAATTTATTTGTTTCCATTGTTTATGTCCACTCCATATGCCCTTTACCCTCTCAATATTATAGAAATCTCAAATACTTATTGCATATGTTTCGCTCCGATGAATTCCCTTTTCCGGTTATTTTTCCCAGGTTACTGAATCTGACGAGCCATATACTGAACATTCTGAACACATTTCCTGCAGAGCTAACCCAGGACATGGTGCTACCTGCCACAGTGTTGCTGAAGAATACGTCTTCATGACAACACTACATGCAACCATTCTGGTCACCATGGATAAATGAACCGCGTGTTGTGAAAACTTGACTAAATGCATGTGCATAAAATCATAAATGTCATCCCAGATCAGCCTGTGCAGTCTTCACAGGCTAATCAGGGAAAACACTTTCAGCTTTAATGGAATTTTTGGTTTCAAGAGTCTCTTCTGCACAAAAATCCAGTTTAGGTGGAAAGTGTCATCCCTTATTAGCCTGTGCAGACTGCACTGACTAATCTGTGACGACACTTCACACATGCATTAAGCCCAGTTTTCCCAGAATCCGGCTTATATATATGTTTTGATAAGCAAGGTTGAGTTCTGGTACATGACATCCTGTTATATATCATGGCAGAAAGTGCTTCAAAATGAATAAGAATGTACATGTATATGTGTTCTGATTTTTTGAACAATCAGTTTCATGTAATTTAATGTCAAAGTCTTATTTTTACAATTGTGCAGTGGTAGTGGTAACAATTTTATGTGTAGCATTGAAACCGAGTTTGTTTATTCTTTATCAGATTTTACTTTAAATGTACAAGTCAGGATGTGTATACTTGACATTGGTTGGTTTCAATATAATTATATTGAGAAGCTGCATGCACAAGATAATTGTTAACTGTTGACATTTCATCAGTAGATACTCTTCACAGATTTGGTTGAACATAATTGTATGTTTTTTTTTTAAGTGGTTAATAAGGCTTTCATAATCTGCATCCAAGCATGTTAAGAATTCAGTTGTGTTCCCAGTATATCTGTATCTATGAATAGATACATTATATTATTGTGTGGTTTGAGTGTACCAATTAGTTGAAGGATTGTTAGATTATGATTCAATTTGAGAAGAATTTGTTTATAATGAGGAAGTACCAATCCCACATTTTACTGTAAATCTATCTTTAAATATCTTTTGAGGGTTTATTTTTTAATGTTTTTCAGTAGGCCTTTGACAAATAGTGTTTTTTTTATTTATTTAAAATATTGTGAATGAGCCAATGAACAAGTTGTATATTGATTTTGATGTATAACAGGATTTATTCTAGGATTTGTTATAATGGTTTATGACCAATGGTCAACTGTTCTGTATATTAAACCATATGGTAAACACAATTCAACAAGTAACTGCTGGTTTGCATTGTCTACTTATGTTACCCATGTGCTAAACAATACTTTCCACTTTCTGGTATAATATTAGGTCAAGTTCTGCTTGCACTTAATGTCTTAGTTGTTTAAGGGACAATACTTCCTATTTGCTGACTCAATATTAATTAAAGTTCTGCCTGCAATGACAATACTTTCCATATGATGGCCTAATATTAGTTAAAGAACTGTCTGTACTACTTTATTATTATAATATAAATAGCCATATTGTTTCCCATTAATTTTAATTTTCCTATTCTAAATATTTTGTTTCATCCTTGTTATGATTTTAAGTTGCTTTGTGCACTTAATCGTGATCATTTTACATGTATTTATAGTGCTATAGCTGTGTTCATGCATTGTTTAGTACATGTAAATGTTTTACATTTGTTACACATTTCTGATCTCTGTGTAACAGTATTTTTAGCTCGTCTGTTTTCGAAGAAAACCCGAGGTATTGTCATAGCCAGCTCGTCCGCTGTCCGCATTGTGCTAAAACCTTAACATTTTGTCAAGGTTTTTAACATTGGCTATAAAATCAAAGTGCTTCCACCTACAACTTTGAAACTTCTTATGTAGCTGCGCCTTGATGAGTTCTACGCGCCTATCCCATATTTGGGTCAAAGGTCAAGGTCACTGTGACCTTTAAAAAAAAACAAATTTCTGACAAGCTTTCATTTTATAAAAAATGCACCCGCAGCCGAGCGTTGGCACCCGTTATGCGGTGCTCTACTTTTATTTGTGCACCAGTGCTTTATTTAGACATCATTTTTCCGTATCATTCAGCTTTCAGCATTTGTGTTCTACTGGTTTTATTGAAATGCACCCCAGTGTAATATATCTATGATAAAAAGCACATTAAACTTTGCTTAAAACACTTGTTTTTTCTGAGTTTTTTTTATTGTACACTGAACACTATGCAATACTTCACGCATGCGGACAATGTTGATATTTATGTTCAGCGTACAATCAAGTGACTGGCTAATAGTATATAATTATAAAAGACTCAGTTGCTTTTGTCACAAGTTAAACACTGCTTAAGATAGTAGTTCTCCATACTGCTTTCATACAACCTTATGCAGATTATTAAACATACATTGAATGTGGAAAGCTTGTATACATTGCGGATTACATTGGGAAAGAAACCAGGTTTGATTTACCTGAACTGAGCTCAATTCACCAAGATGTGGGTGTGCTGTTCTGAATTTATTTACAGAAACACTTTTCACACGCCCATTTTTCAAAATTGGACGTATTATAGTTTCACCCTTGGCGGGCGGTATCCACAGAAGTTTCCACTCTCTATTTCAAATAGTTTTCATCCGATCTTCACCAAACTTGGTCAGAAGTTGTGTCTAAATGATATCTAGGAAAAGTTAAAATATGGGTCATGCCGATCAAAAACTAGGTCACTTAGTGCATTTCAAGGATTTAGCATGGTGTCCGCTCTCTAATTGAAGTATTTTTTATCCGATCTTCACCAAATTTGGTCAGAAGTTGTATCTAGACAATATCTAGGTAAAGTTTGAATATGGGTCATGCCGAATTAAAAACTAGGTCTCGGGGTCACTTAGTGCATTTCAAGGATTTAGCATGTTGTCTGCTCTTTAACTGAAGTAGTTTTCATTTGATATTCAACAAATTTGGTCAGAAGTTGTGTCTAAATGATATCTAGGTCAAGTTCAAATATGGGTCATGCCCATCAAAAACTAGGACACTAGGTCACTTAGGGCATTTCAAGCATTTAGCATGGTGTTCGCTCTTTAATTGAAGTAGTTTTTATCGGATCTTCACCAAATTTGGTCAGAATTTGTATCTAGACAATATCTAAGTAAAGTTCGAATATGGATCATGCTTGGTCAAAACTAGGTCATGGGGTCACTTCGTGCATTTCAAGGATTAAGCATGGTGTCTGCTCTCTAATTGGAGAAGTTTTCATCCGATCTTCACCAAAGTCGGTCAGAAGTTGTGTCTAAATGATATCTACATGTAGGTCAAGTTCAAATATGGGTCATGCTGGGTCAAAAACTAGGTCACTAAGTGCATTTCAAGCAATTAGCATGGTGTCCAAAACCTTCAAACGGGCGTATCTTGTGACAGTTTGGCATTCTTGTTTATTAAAGAGGTCCTGCCGGGATGACGAAAATACTCGCCTGCACTCAAACATCCCCACTTTGTTTGGGAGAAAAACATCTAAACTCTGGTTCTTTGGGAGAAGCATACTCAAAAGTGTCTCAATAAAAAAATATTGATTAAATATAAAGGCATCTTATATTTAATTAACAGTTCGGTTTCAAGTGGATACTGTAATGTTCTATCATTTGTATTATAATATAGTGAAAAGGACCATGAAACTTGTAACTTGTATCAGAAATACTTTTTTCTTTATATTTTTAGTTAATCATTCAAGTGTAAAACTTAAACAAGCACAAAAACATTATTTACCTTAAACATTTTTATTGCATCATTTATATTTCTTAACTATTAACATTTCACAAACTAAATTGTTTTTTCAAACTGATTTGCCAATATGTCCACTTAAAATAGCACATATATTTTTAGAAAAATTTCACAACATTCCTATCTGTTGACTATAAATTAAAAGTCCAGATAGTATCAAATGAGATAAGTAAGGGATTACATGACACTTAAGTTGTGCAGTAATAGCTTGTATCATGTGTAATATTGGAGTAAAAACAATGAGAATGGAATGTGACATCTTCAGTGACTAAGCCCTATTGTATTTTAAATGTGTGATTAAGTCAGCGTGACTATGTGACCACGTGTGACTCACTTATTAAAAACATTCTTAATAAAAAAAAAAAGGTACTTGTTTCAATTTTTTCTTGTTAAATATAATGCCAATTATTAAAAAAATTATATTTTATATATTGTGCAAATGCCATGCCCATCAAAGTTAAGCTAGACCATCAATAAAGTGGCTTCATTCAATGCATGTACATTCCAACATAACAAAAACCGGTAATAACAAATATTCCATGGGATTTAACATTCATGGAAAACGTTTCTAATAACAGATTAACAATCTAACAAAAACACTGAACAGCTTACACTTTTAATGTATAATTTAACAAAACACTTCCAAACATTTAACTTGTTAAAGATTGTTTCTAATGGACTCTGACCATAATTAGCATGCATTCAAATATTTTCAGTAGATGAAAGTTTTGAACATTGAATAACCGATAAAAACAATTTGCATTATCTTAATCATTCATACACTCATTTAGCATCATTTTAAATTCCCAATATCTATTCTGAACAAACAAAAATTCACATATATGTAACAATATGGCAATATAAATAAAGAACTGAGCAACGCAACAGATGTTCCCTACATCACAATATGGTCTGGCAAATTTGTTAATCCTACAGCAAAACCCAGTATTAATCGGCTTTAGCCTTCCTGGAGTAATAGACAATCTGTGCCACAAGGACGCAATTGCAGATGAAAGCTGCCACATATGTGACCACTGTCATGGCATCCCCGGTCTCCTGTATACTGGTGAATATACGGGCCAGTGAACCGCCCCATAGCATCAAAACCGTTATGGCTGACAGCTGGCCCGTACCTCCGTTGGTGAAGTTGGCATATGCCTGGATTAGCTGGAAAATAAAGTATTACTCTGTAGGCAAACATGTTTGATATAAAGGAATATAGACTATAATATTGACTATGGTTTCCATATATGCCAATAGATTTGACAGCAAGGAATATATACTATAATACTAACTATGGTTTCCATATACCGACTCAAATTTGATGCAGCGATTTTTTCCCTTCTTTATAAAGAACCCGTAAAAGGTACATTCCCAATTGCAGAAAAACTACAAAATTCCCAATTGCAGTCTAAAACATTCCCAAAATGAAGGAAAATTTCATCAATTTTGTTCCAAAAGTGCATTACCTGCAAGTTAACAATTAAAATGGGCGCTGACACTGAACATTTCAAGCCAAAATGCATGTAAATCAATATTTGAGTTGATTTGTATTATTGATACCAAGCAATTAAAAAGACCATAATTTCCAAAAGGGAGATTTCACTACGCAAATTTTCCCAATTTTCAGGGTTTTTCGGGCTAATTTTTTTCCGATTGGTATGGTACAGGTACTTTTCCCAATTGGGGAAGAAAAATAGCTGTTGATGGCAAGGAATATATACTAATATTTACCATAGTTTCCATATATGCTCACAGATTTGATAGTAAGGAATAGAGATTTTATAGTCTAACTAGTTTTTTTTAGATACTAAGTAATGGCACTCTAGTCTTCAGGCAAACAAACAAGACAGAGAGCTTGGGGCTAGTTTAGTCTTACAGGTTTATTGAAATTCAGTTATATATATAGTATGGCAAGTGAAAATGTTCACCATGAATTATAGCTGCAAAATGATTCAGATTTTTGAAGGCAAGTTCCTAAGGGCAAGTGGAATACTAAAATAATATGCAAAATGTTCTAATTGAAATTAACACGTATATCATATATGGCAACAATTGCTATCTCTAATTGTCAACTAATGTTCGCGAATTAAGACAATTAGGTCTAAATAAGCTTTACTTTGCTGGCCATGACGATGATGATGTTAACTCCCTGCATTGCAGCAATGAGCCCCTTGGGTGTAGCCGGGGACAACAAGACAGCCATAATGGCCACATAGACGGCCAGGAATAGGAATGAGCCCAGCTGTCTCCCTCCATACATTAACACCAGGAACATGACCAGAGCTGTCTGAATGGCCAGGAACACTCCCTCCCCATAGGCACTGAAAAAACAATGCATAATAGAATTACAAAGGATGTTTATAAAGGCATAATAGAGGTTAACAAAGGCATAATAGAATTACAAATGATGTTCTCAAAGGCATTATAGCATTATGAGGGATGTTCAAAAATGCATAATAACATTACAAAGGATGTTAGCAAAGGCAAAATAGCTTCTCAAGGGATGTTTACAAAACATCAATGCATTATTAGGGGTGCTCTCAACAGCATTTTAGCATTACAAGGGATGTTCAGTAAGGCATAATGCATTATGAGGTATGTTAACAAAGGCAAACAGCATTACGAGGAATGTTTAAAAAGGCAATACGCCGCATTATAGGCTAGCATTACAAAGGATATTTACCGGTACAAAGTCATAATAGCATTATGAAGAATATTCACAATGGCATAAAAGCATTACAAGGGATGTTCACAAAGGCACAAAAGCATTATGAGGGGTGTTCATAAAAGCATAAAAACATTACAAGGGATGTTCACAAAGGAATAATAGCACAAGAGATGACCTCAAATGCATAATAGCATTACAAGTGATGATCGCAAAGGCACTATAGCATTACAAGTGATTATCTCAAAAGCACTATAACATTATAAGGGATGCTCTAAAAAGCACAATAGCACTAAGGGATGTCCACAAAGGCATTATAACATTATGAAGCTTGTTCACAAAGGCATAATAGCATTATGAGGGATGCTCTAAAAAGCACAATAGCACTAAGGGATGTCCACAAAGGCATTATAACATTATGAAGCTTGTTCACAAAGGCATAATAGCATTATGAGGGATGTTCACAAAGCACTAAAGCATGATGAGGGATGTTCACAAAGGCAAAATAGCATTATGGGGGATGTTTAAAAAGCCATATAGCACTATGAGGGATGTTCACAAAGGCCAAGGCATGTTCACAAAGACATATAAAGGATGTTTACAAAGGCATAATAGCATTACAAGGGATGTTTACAAAGACACCATAGCATTACTAAGGATGTTCACAAAGGCATATATAAAAAGCATTACAAAGAATGTTCAAAAAGACATGATAGCATTGTGAAGGATGATCACAGTTTCCAGAATTCATTTATAACAATGTGTATAACCAACTGTGTAAAAACGTTTCAATTCATGTCTAATTAATTCCATTGATCACTTAAAGCACTTCAACTCTTCAGATGAGAAACACTCTTCAGTTGATAGGTTCAACAAAGTTTGTATCCTTTAATCCAAAAAAGATTTGGCCACCTGTTGCATTGCATTTTCTGTACAAAATGATACTAATTGAGTGATCTTAGAACTTAATGGACAGGCTGTGCAAAGGAAACAATTTATCAATTTATAACTATAAACAATCAAAAGTTGCAGAAAACTTAATCCCAAACGTTTGTGTCCATGGATAAACAACCAAAAAGACAGACAGATACCCATGGTAGATCCAGTACCATGCCCTTCTTCGTTTTTCGTGGGGTGTAATAATTCCTTCTTTATTTCACACACAAACACATAGAAATTGCCAATATATCTACTAAATCTATACTGTAATATACAATGACCCGAAATACAAGAAATACATAATTACCTGAATGGGAATCCATGTGAGAAACCATATACAGCGTTGGCTGAGATGGCCACCAGCTCACATAACACAGAGGCTAAACTGATCCCTTCTCCACTCTTGGCCTGTAGAATCTTGCCTATCTGAGGTACCTTCACTGAAAATATTCACAGCATGAGAGAACAAATGAAATATAAATGAGTTGCACGCTCAGAAAACTGGGCTTAATGCATGTGCGTCAAGTGTCATCCCAGATTAGCCTTTGCACAGGATTATCAGGGATGATACTTTCCGCAAAAACTTTGTTTTAAAAGAGACTTCCTTTAAAAAAACTAAAAAAAACAAGAAACCGTAGGAGACGGGTGATGCTCCCCAAAGTTTTTTTTGTCACAATATTGCACTATATATTCATTTACAAGGAAACATCTTGAGGGCACAGTAGTTGGGGGGGGGGGGGGACAAGAATTTTTTTATAGAAAATTTCAAAGGTCATAACTCTGTGAAAAATCATCCGACCAGAACCCGCTGATAATATGCACATCTCCTCTTGGTAGTGAAGCTTCCCATAAAGTTTCATTGAATTCCGGTCATTAGTTGCCGAGAAATAGCCCGGACAAAAATTGTGCACAGACGGTGACTATATGCTCCCCCCAAAATAAATTTTGGGGCAGCATAACAATGAAATCAGAAAGTGCTGTCCCTAATAAGACTTTGTGGACTGTGTAATATTTACGCACATGCATTAAGCCCGATTGCCAAGAGCGCATTTAACCATCATTAAAATTCTGCATTTGTTCAAGCCAAAAATAATTTTACATATAATTATATGACATTTCAGCTTTAAATTATAAAATATATGTTATTAGTATTTCACTTAGTGCAAACATATTAAGTTTAAACCTATTTAAGCTTGATTACATTGAAAGTGTTAGACACTGTTAAGTCTGCATCCTTGGAATAACCAGTACTTTGTATCATGTTATATAATAACAATCCCAAAAACATTAACAACTTGAATGAGGTGTTCTATACCCAATAAATAAGAAGCATCTGTAGGATGTTTTCCATGTAACAACTTTCAAAATAGAAGGTATTTGAAAACTGGAGAATAAATAATAGTGAAATTGTTTCGATTCAAAGCTCCAGAAACTTATTAGAGCAATTCATATTTTACTCTCTGATTTACAGTTGAATTCTAAACCATGATGGTGTCCAGAAAACAATTTTGATATGTGCTAGTTGAGAAACTCATAAATACTGAATACTGGCAATGATGACTGACCATAGTAGCTTAACAAATTACCAATTAGATACACACTAAGTCTTTGAGTTGCACTTTGAAAATCAAATTAAATTTATGACATTTTTTATTACATTCAAGTTGTTAAGGCTTCATTTCTAACCCTAAGGTACTGATGAGCAGCAAACAGTTTTTGGGATTCCAATGAGAGTTTCATGTACATAGATTTTACATAGAGTTTTGCATACATACCAACGAAGGACCCAAGAATGATGGCATATCCAAGACATTTGCTTATCACAATTTTTAGACATTCAACTGAAACAAACAAGAGTATTCTGATAAGCAGTTATAAAAGACTAAGTAACACCTTGTATATAGGATTCAAAACCATCAAAATGATAAATGGAATCACAAAAATGTTTGTTTACATGCAACATGAAAAAGTGCTATAATCAAAATAAAAAAAGGAACAATTGAAGAAAACAAGTTTAGAAATATTATCACTTGACACTATTACACATGCAGTGTAGATTTAATCTTTAACTTTTCCATAAACTCTCTATATGTTGGAAAACAAACTTGTTTTTGTTATCATTTTTGATAAAACAAGTCATTTTCGGTAACTAGTTATACCCATTATGCATTTATATACAAGCAAATTTCTGATTTCAATACCCATATCTATAGTATACTTAGATGCTCAAAATCATACCCATATCTATAAATTCAGTCGAAAAACACACCCCATAAAATCGGCACACCCCTATATACCCGTATATAGAAAGTTACTCCCCCGGGAGTTATACCCCCAATATCTAGCTAGATGTTGACAGACACCAGTGTCAAAGTATGATTTTCACAAGAAATTAAAGATTCAAGTATAAATGAAAAAAACAATCAATATGGTAACTCAAACAACTTTATCAATAGTTGCTGCAAAAGCAATTAAGCACGTTATAAAATAAATGTAAATAAATCTTAACTGAGGGCAATCGTGCCACCATTATCTCTCCAGTTGCTTAGTATTTCGGATGACACTTTCGGAAATTTTATAAAAGCATTTCATTAACCACCAGTAACGAAAAACACCACAAACACATACCATTAAACAAGTTAAACTCTGTGAAAATTCTTGTAAAGCAAGGCTCTGGTACTACCATTTGAACCAACATCGGAAATAGGCCAATTGTTTCGTTCATTCTATCGTCAATAGTTCGCAAAGAAGAGAAGCTCAATGGGTAGCTAGTCAAAACGGCCCCAGGTCAAAACGTCCCCATGTCAAAACGAGTCAAAACGGTTCCAGTTTGGTCAAAACGACCCCAAAGTCAGTTTTAAAGTTGGTCAAAACGGCCCCAATGTATAACAAAGAACTCTGTTCAATATTGTTATGTACATCAAATACATTTTATTTGATCTACATAAGACGATAGACATATTACATAATCAAACATAATACAGTAATTGACAAGAAAAAAACAAAAACATGAGAATTATGAGTAGATCTAAGAATATGAGTAATTTAAGTGTTTAACAGAATGAGTTATTTCTCTTTTTATCAATTACTTTCCAATAGTTTCCAATAGCTCAAAATGTATTTTTTTTAAACGCATGTCTAAATTAGTTGCAATAATTAAACTCTAATTTTTATAGCCCAATCGGCTGCTTAGAGCTGCAATGCGCTCTCTCTTGTCCATGGGTGCAAAATGTTATCAACAATGCAAGGGTTAAGGAACGCTGAAACTGCAAGAACTTATTAAACTTTACCTATCTTAACCACAAACTCATCCAAATGGTACCATTAAAGCAAGAAATAATTGATTTTATTGACTTAGGTTTTGTTTTGTACACTGTATCCGCCATATTGGAAAATTGACCCAGGTCGCAGTACACAAATATTTTGCACGTCGGGTTATGTGATCCAGCCAATAAAGCCGATAACGATGTGGTATTCGATACAGAATACACTGTTTCAAATTTAAGCATAAACATGTCAGCGAGAAAAATGTTTTGAAACATCGTCGTGTTTTTATAGGGTGCATGCAAAGGATAGCATCCGTAGGTTGCCATTCAGGTAAATTTAACATGTTTATGAAGTTTATTCATTATTTTCCTCAATTTGTCTCGAACGTCGTCTGTTTAGTGAAGCGCACGGATTCGCTGCGCTGAACTGCACCTATGTTTATGAAGGGGTGCATATTACCTGACAGAGCCGCCATAGCAAAAATTATCAAAGGCTCTGGGAGTCCGTTTATATGGACTAATCTAAATATCTGAATTATATCGATACATAAATAACATATCATAACACATCATATCCATTTTTTTGCAACACGTACGCACTTCTTACAGAAAATGCGTACCGATCGACTTAAATGCAGGCTATTTTGGACGCTTTAAAAACATTGCTGGCTACTCTTTATGAAAAATATTGCACGAAAGTCTGTATTAATTATTTACAAAAGTCATTAAAAACAAATATATATTGTGTTTAAAATATTTAAATTATTATAGATTTGCGTATGTTGAAGCTGGTAAAATGTTTTCAAATTATCGTATTTGGGTTCTAAGAAAATGATAATATGATTATAGCAATCTCTTGCACGACGGTTACATTACATTCACCTCTGTGTTGGGCTCAGAACGGACCATTCTATACATAGATGGTGACGTCACTACGTTATTGTCACCGGTGTGACACAATGCAGAACGGACTATTGTTATGAAAGCGTCTCATTTATGTAATGATCATTCCAAGCGTTCATCATTGAGGTTACAGAATACTAAACAATCTCTTGCACGACGGTTACATTGCATTCACTGCATTAAAGAAAACCATCTCATACCATGATATCTTATATCAGTCTTAATTCATTATTATAAAATTGATATGTTTTTTTTTATGTTAAGAAACCAACAAACATACACACGTCGAAGCAATTCCTAACGTCACTCAAAAAATATGTTCAATTGTTTACATTTGTGAAGTGCATGGAATGATTCCATCTGCGTAAATGGGCAATAAATTAGTTCCAAAGAGTTGCATTAAAATCGCAAGTTTTTGCACGATTTATCGTACATTTCAAAGTCATATTTCTTAATTTAATGCATGCGATCTTAAATATCCAATCAAATATACGTTGAATGCGTTTGTTCGGTTTTATCTATTTTATAGACAAAATGGAGGGCTGAGCCTTTCGCAGAGTTGTATGTGAGAGCAAGGAACGACAACTCTGCGTGGAGATTGTGATTATAGGTGCTACCTAATTTACGGGCAAAAGCTCTTTTGATAACCATGTTTTTTTTTTAAATAATATTTTACATTATTGTGATCAAAATAGTATAATTGTTTCAAAAATAAAGTAATGCATCCAAAAAATTCGATCTTCAAACGAGTAACATGTTCCTAGCTTTAATATCTAGCATCTTATAATTTTGTGTGTTTTCTAGCCGCAGGAATTTAAATTAAAGCTGGTTCGGTGGCTGTGGTATAGTGGATATGGTGTCTGCTTAGTAACTGGGAGGTCTCTGTATTGATCCCTTAAGTGGGAGCGTTCTTTAGATCACCCTTAAGACACTAAGTACAGCTCAGTGTCGGTTCGGGTACTACTTAAATGTACCCGGGGTACTCTTAAGTATACTAAGATGTACACCTGGTACAGAAAATTTACTGAAATGTACCCGGGAATTGTAAGGCTAAAGAAGTCATTGTCTTTCTTGGGTAGGCCGCTAGCAGAAACATGTAAATGATGTTAGTATATATATTCAGTACATATATAAAAGGGTGTGTGGTATTGTGTGGAGATACAAAACGCTTCACATCATTTATTTACACATAAAATAATAGTTACACAATCAGTAATACTAATACACTGTCATCAACTTACAAGAATATTTACGTAAATGAAGTTCCAAAGTGATGTTATCTTTTGAAAAACTGTGGAATCAATGAAGTAACATTGTATTACCTTTTACAAAATTAACTATAAATGACGTTGCAGAGGCCGACGCGTATCCCCACACCGCATATTTGACCCAGGGGCGCCCCAGGGTTGGTAATGGGGCCATGCATAGTTGAGATTGACCATATTGTCATAAGAGAAGTTCAGTATCAATTAGAAGTGAATCGGTGTAGAAATGAAGAAATTATAGTAAAAGGCAATTTTGGGTGGGTGTGGCCTATGTGGGCGGGGCGTTCCAGGGTTGGTATAAATGGGGCCATGGTGAGTTGAGATTGACCGTATTGTCATAAGAGAGGTTCAGTATCAATTTGAAGTGAATCGGTATAGAAATGAAGAAATTCTAGTAAAATGCAATTTTGGATGGGTGTAGTCTATGTGGGCGGGGCGCCCCAGGGTTGGTAATGGGGCCATGCATAGTTGAGATTTACAGTATTGTCATAAGAGAGGTTCAGTGTCATTTTGAAGTGAATCGGTGTAGAAATGAAGAAATTATAGTAAAAGGCAATTTTGGGTTGGTGTGGTCTATGTGGGCGGGGCGCCCCAGGGTTGGTAATGGGGTCATGCATATTTGAGATTGACCGTATTATCATAAGAGATGTTCAATATCAATTTGAAGTTAATCGGTGTAGAAATGAAGAAATTATACATAAATTATAGTAAAAGGCAATTTTGGGTGGGCGTGGTCTATGTGGGCGGACGCCCCAGGATTGGTAATGGGGCCATGCATAGTTGAGATTGACTGTATTGTCATAAGAGATGTTCAATATCAAAAGACAATTTGAAGTAAATCGGTGTAGAACTGAAGAATTTAATGTAAAATAACAAAAAAAAAAGAAAGAAAATCTCTGACCCGGCCCCCACCCCAACCCCCATAACTTTTGACAAAGGGGTCAGATCAAAATTCCAAATAGTCCACGCTCGCACATATGCCCATAGCTACCATGTGTGTAAGTTTCAATGTTCTTGTGCTAATAGTGTAGGAGGAGATAGTGGCCAGGACGGACAGACAGACGGAAGATAACCCCAATATCCCCACTTTTTCTCCGAAAAGCGTGGGGATAACAATGCTGATTTTGTACTAGCGCATAAATCATTTTTCATGGAACAACAAGTAACAACACATTTATTATTTACACAATAGAAAGGAAATCATATTAATGGCATTATGCACTGACTAAACAAGCTATTTGCTACTGTTTAGAATAACACTATCTTACTAACAATGATCACAACAGTTACTTAGTTCTTTTACATACATGGTAAGTTTTGTATTACTAGTTTGACATTTACAGACAGACACTTGTCAATATACAGACTAAATTTGCAAGGGAACCTTCATATTTCTTCATCATCACTACCTTCAAATTGTTAATTTAACAACCCTTTGACAATATTTGCACATCTGATTGATAATGCCATTGCTGTTTTTGTTTATATATAGACAGATATAGACTTTTCAAAGTTCTATAAAAGTTAACACATGTTCCATCGAAGCAAACCAACAGAACCAATAAATAATAAGATCACCACAGCAAATAACTGTGTGTATAGCTTGGAAACATCGATAGTTCAGGAATCTCTCCTTTGTTTATTTCTGAAAACTAAACTGCCAGTTTTGTTCAATAGAATGGCTGGAGTTGTGTGAGGCCCAGCTCTTGCCTTGGCAAACAGCTTCTAAAAAAGGAAAACCAACAAATATCTTAAAATTTGATAAAAGATGCAGACAATTTCTAAATGTCATGTTGTTGTTTTTTTCATTTCGAATCTGGAAGATTTGTTACGGAAAATTTCGGTACGAAAATCCAACGGTATTAGATTTTGTGGTTTTAGGCCTAAACTTTATATAGTGATACGTAATCTTTCGGGATATCGGCCAAGTGCGAGCAGACGAGGTGTAAATACGTTTAAAATAAGCTAAAAGACTTAACAGTTAAATCGGAATATCGTTAAATTTTGTGAATAAATGTATTTCTGATGGATAACAACCACAACTTACCAGAATATTGCTCATGATCACACGTAAAACTGCTGTCTGAGAGCGAATGGAATGCGTCACGAATTCTGACAAGTTAACAGTAGGGTGTCGTTATTGAAATATCGCGAGAATACTGCAAGAATATAGATGCCAACTATAATGTGTAAAACATTTTTTTTAACAAGCGTTTGTGAATTGTCAGGATAATAATAAATTGTCAGGATAATAATGACAATAAGATATCGATAAGATCAAAGCAAATAAATTCGAAAGAAATCGGATATTCAGGTAAAACATTTTAGACGGGTTATATTGTTTGGTTAAGACTGTCACTATATGTAGTGAACCAGTCTATGAAACAGAACATGAAGAAGATGAGCATTCAGGGGAGATAATTGTGTAATCTTATTTCTGAAACGGTCTCATTTAGCGGAGAAAAACATATAATGAAAGAATATTTAGTGCGATTCGCTACACAATTATGATGTCATTTGTATACTTTTTCCTGAGGTATGTTTGTACATGTGATTTAGCATATGTCAAAGTGTTTTTGATTTGTTAAAGGTCATACATAGCATCGCGAAAATTTATGTCGCGTTTCAATTTTTTTTAGATGCATACCTATGTCTATTGTTGTCTAAATGTCCATATGTATGAACGGTCAACGCCCGCTACGCGGGCTTTTGCCCGTAATACTGTTTGTGTAAGAAATACTGTGTGGTATCTAAACAAGATTTGTATTGTTTTAAAATGTTCGACTAAATGTTTGTAATGATAAGTTTTTCTTAATATATATAACCGTCTAAACATTAAGGCTTTTTAATTTGTTTACATAGTAAAACAATTCACACGCCCTTATTAAGACAAAGACCTTTGATTAAGCCCATATCACAAAACTACTTTAGACGTGTTCATAAAAATGTGTGACAGAAAACTATTTGTAGCAAATCACGGAGCGTATATATCATGTAGAGTCCGTGAGCAAATTTGGTCTGCACTGAATAACTGACCTGCAGTTTAGTATTGTATGTTCTTAACCGGTACATTTAACGGGAGGTGCGGACAAATACAAACGGCGGATTCGGAGATTACTTTTGTTTCAGTTAATGATAGATATAGACAGTATACTATTTTTAAATTTCATAGAACATGTAGTTCTTTCATTTGTTTAAATTTAACATTTTCAGAGCCATATTTCTAGTACCCACTGGCTCATTGACAGAAAGCCAGTGGAGTGACGTTGACAGCTATTGAGTATTACGTTGTTTTGGCCCCGCCCATTCAAAGAAGGCCGCATTTAGCATTCACACTGTCCGTCTATCTATCCATTTGTCTGTCCGTCCGTTTTTGCGACGTTTCTTGTTTTACTCATATCTTAATGTGGGCACAAATGCCCAACATCATAAGACGACGTGTCGCGTGTGACACCCGTCTCTCTACCTTAGACGTCAAAATATACACTTATTTTGATATGTTATTAAAGTAGAAATTGTTGACGTAAATTATGCATACATACATTAAAATGTTAATCACTTTGTACTTTGTTCATCTTACCTTAACTCTTGTCTGTTAAGCTTAAGTCAAACTGAAGTTTATTATAGCAACCATCCAGACCGGTTATCAATAATAGATTGGTAGATGGTATCATCACACCTAATAAATTGAATGCTGACCAGGTGTGGAATGCAGCCGAAATCTTAGCAAAAAAGCAACAACAAATCTAACTTAATGTTTATTTCTGCATTAAAAGGGTAACTAAATTTACGTTAATCTGATGTAGTTCATTTGATTCAATTATTTAAAAAATGTATATTTAAGGACAAAGGCTTTATACACTGGCAAACGGTATCACCAGGCTAGCTCTTTTCTGCCATTTGATTAATTATCATTTCCGAGCAAGATCTCAGACACTAATGATCAATTTAACGCAACTCTGTATGCAGTCACAATAGGACGGACATGCGCAAAATGTGATTTTTGTTGAGCCCGATTTTGGAAACCTCGATACAGCATTAACAATTGTCGAGTTACCGGTACATGCGTTAGTGCGTCCGATTTTCTGGACCATACGTTGACAGTATTCGTGCCATTTTACCACAAGTGTTCACCACCATAAGACCCCCAATGCTTGAAAAACTTGTCTCTCTACCTCAAAGCTTAAATTGCACACTCAAAGTCAAAGGTTAAATTAAGCCATAAGACGCTTTTTCGGACAGTTATGTTGCCATTTATGATGCAATTTTTAAATAAAATAACTTTCCGTTAATGACCACCATAATGAGTCGATGTGTTACCTGTCATACTCGTGTTCAAGACCTACCTCAAAGGTCAATGTCACACTTTAGGCCAAAAAAAACAAATCTGGTCACTGCGCGTTATCCAGACCAGATAGTGCAATTTATGAATGAATCCCACCAATGTCCACCATGAGATGACGATGTTTTTTTGTGTAACATCCGTCTTCCTACCTCAACGATTAAGATCAAACTTAAAGTTTAAATGTTAAATATGACAAGAATCAGCTTGTCTGAACTGTGAATTAATTATTCACCTTACAATTTTAAAACTTATTGACCACACACGTTCACAATATGGAGGCTGTGGGTCATGTGTAACAACCGTACCCTACCTCAAAGGTCGAGGCCACACTTAAAGATCAAAAAAAATTTTTTACCGGTTTAGATAAATTAAGTATTAAGTTTTTATACAGATTATTCAGACTATAACTTCGTCATTCATCATGCAATTTTAAAGTAATTTTCCTCACCACTTTGGAAAAGGGCAAAATGGGAACATTTGTGTATTTTGCCGAACCAATAAGAGAAATTAATATTATCATACAAAAACGTGTTTAATTTATTATTGTACTTGTATAAAGGTCAGAAAAGCATGATTCAACAGTCAATTGCTCATAGATGCTCATAGATATGTGGGACTTGAAAGTGTAAGTTTCAGTTTCGTTCCACAACATACATTAGGGACGCAGGTTTGCATACTAATTGATTTTAGACTCGACATCAAGACTTATAATATCATTATAAACCATTAACGAAGCCTGGTCGGTTTTCGATATTATTGTAATGATTACCATGGCTTTTTTACCAGTGCGAAAACATGCTGGTTCCCATTATCGCAAAAATAAACACTGATGTTGTTGCTATAAAAATCCTTTTGATTTGAACTGCTCTAGGTTGGATAAATGTGTCTATGATTAAAATGAATACAATAATCTAAGATTTGCGATATCTGAATCAAATCTATGTAGCAAGTTTTAATTCATTCTGAAAAAGAATGTCAACTGATCTTATGTCAGATGTAAACGTTCTGAAGAAAGTCCACCGAAACGTTTTGATCATCCTTTGTACATATTGGTTATAATTTAGACTAGCTCCAAATGATTTAAGGAAGTGAAATGATACAATTAATAATATTGCGTGTACATGCTTATGATATATCGAAAGTACCGGTTCAATTTTCACTTGGAGTATTCGCAATATTAATAATTATAAATATTATAAACTTTTATCCTGATGTACACAGGTTTTGCGATGAACTGAAGCAAAGTTTATCACCGAATAATTCGTAGCATAAACTTTGTACGGTATTCTTCAAAATAAACACATTAAATCATTGGTGAATAGTGTTCGGAATAATTTAAATTAGCCAAACGTGTGGTGGAGATATAGCGAAGTTAATAGAAAGTTTTAGAAACAGTAAAAATGAAGCGCTTTTTGCCTTCGCTACTTGGTTTATTTTGAAGACGAAACCAAAGCGACATAAATAAATTGTTCTGCCTAAGCAAGTTTTAACTCTTCGAGAAGTGTTTTCTACATCCTGAAAATATACGCGTTCATTTCTGTGACAGCTGTCTGTTCAAGAAATAACAACGTGGTTTTATTTGTCATGTGATTAGAATGGAAGAGTATTTGCCAATATTTCTGCATTAAATTTACCCACGATTTTCTTCATAATTGTTTAAAATGTAAGTGTAGGAGGCCTTTCATCGGCGAATGTGTAATTATTTCTCATGAAATCGCCATTAACGTTGCATCATCCAAATCGATATTAATTCTTAAACAAATCAGCGCATTTTGTTTATAATACTTTACAGCTCTTATTCTAAACCATGTGCTTACGCATAAAATACAACACAAGAAAGTCTCAATTCGGGAAAATATATATATATTATTCGCTTCGCTTTTTAAACATTTTCGAGGATACAAAAATGGGATAATCATTTTTAACAGCGAGTCCTCGTTTTGCAAGACAAAATTTACACCAATCACAGATAAGACAGACAATCATGTGACAGAGACCACGTGGCTTTTGGGGCCACTTGGTTAACATTACACCTGACAATCTGTAACCGGCGCCGGTTAAAGATGGTTCTTAAATAGCAATTTAAATATTAATAAATAATCGATTAAATAAAAACAATCAACAAAGTATGTAATACAATTACAAAACTCCATACGAAACTGAATTTAAATATCAATCACTCGTTGCAGGAACGATTTTACGGTGTTTTTTCTTCTTAATTTAAAACAAAAATCAGGTTGATACATTTTTAGAGGTTCGAAAAGCTCATCACAAAGATGTTATACATGGGCGGTCACGTGACCTATAAAATCGTTCCTTGCCTACAAAATTAGGAGCTCCTTTGTTTGGGGGAAGTCAAGAATGTTTGAGCATGAAATCGAATAACATCAAAGATGTTAAAAATGCACTCTTTCTCAAAGCCATTGGTCAATGAGATGATTATTGATGTTTGTTTGTATTTTAAAAGTCAAATTTGTTATTTTTCTGTAGACTTAGTTGGGTCCGGCCATGACTTTGTTGATGCATTCTGAAAATAGAGAACAACATTGACATCAATGCTAACAGGAACATTGTGTAATTCAAACCAAATATCTTAACATATAAAATGAGCGTGCTAAGCATATCAATGTATAGAGAAAAAAGGATTCAAAATAGAGCATTGCTCAGAACAAGTATATCAAATCAACTCGAACCCACACCAAGATAGTCTAATTATAGCGAATACACTAAAAAAAAAATATCAAGATTTCGAAACTTTTATAACTGACTTTTCCTCCTTGAATTACATTGTGTTAAGTTTTCTGTTTATTCTTCTCGCATTCCACAATATTAAGTAGTTATAAAAATCTCTATAAGCAAACGTCTTGATCTGAGTACATAATTATGCTCGTCTTTAAGGATCTTATTTGTGTCGTTAGCTTTGATCTGATCCCATACCCATGGATTTAACGTTTCATAAAGGCTCTTATATTTTTGATATTTCTTTACTTATGATCTTTCTAAGTACCTTCGTACTTGACGTTCTCTTCTAGAATCTTAATTATGTCTTAAGTTATGGTCTGACTGCGAACCCTAGGATTTTACGTTTCTTACCGCACCTTTAGTATATTGCCTTAAATGCTCTAACCATGAACACCCGTACTTGACGTTCCTTTAATTTAAAGGATCTTAAGTGTGTCGTAAGTTATGGTCTGACTACCTACCATAGCATTTAACGTTTCTCAAATATCTAAATTATGTCGAATGTTATAAATGATCCCACTATTCGTACCCGCTTATTTCACGTTCTCTTAAAGGCTTGTGCGTATGTCGTAAGTTATGAAAGATCTGACAATGCGTACCCTTGTATTTCACGTTCTCTTAAAGGCTCTTAAATAAGTCGTAAAATATAAATGATCTGACTATGCGTACCCTTGTATTTCACGTTCTCTTAAAGGCTCTTAAGTAAGTCGTAAGTTATGAATGATCTGGCTATGCGTACCCTCGTATTTCACGTTCTCTTAAAGGCTCTTATGTAAGTCGTAAGTTATGAATGATCTGGCTATGCGTACCCTCGTATTTCACGTTTCCTTCCAGATCCTCGGTGAGGTCGATGTGCTTCAAGATGTCGTCTACTTCCAAGTCCGTCAGCTTCTCGCCTGCACAAACAGATCATACATGTACATGGAGTTCATAAAGCCTCGCTCTGGGGTAAATGGGCTTAATGCAAGTGAGTAAGGTGCACAGGCTAATCAGGGACGACAATTTCAGCTTGAAATGTTTGAACGAAGTCCCATTTAAGCGAAAATTCAGTCTCGGTGGAAATTGTGTCATCCCTGTTTAGCCTGTGCGGACTGCACAGTCTAATCCGGGACGACACTTAACGCACATGCTTTACACCCCGTTTTCCCATAGCTAGGCGCTTTTAACTTGTGTAACACGAGTTCTCGTAAATACATGTGAATAGTGATAGAAACACCAAATGTAGCATGCACCCCACAGTAGATGAATGCTACAAGACATTTCGTTCGCTGTTCTTTTACTAATGAAACCTAGTCATTAACATGATTTTATAAATCTGTCCAATCGATCAGACAGCAATTGTTAGTATACACGTAAGTATCGCTTTTTTGCACAGGTGTATTCGATTGCCCTGGAAGGATGGCAGTTGCTATCGTTTACAAATGGGGGGTAGGGTTTGACAATAGCTTCTCGGAATCAGTAAGACCTCTCGAAAGTTGAACGCTACGTGGTTATCGCCGCTGCTACACGCCAAAATGTAGCAAAGGAATGGGGGACCTTTGTGCATACGTCATGCCATTTAAGACCGCATAACTTTTAAAATAAGAAAAAACGGAAATGAAAGCCATTTACCAAGGGAGGTAAGGAGGTGTCTGAGCTCGGCGCCGGAAATGAATCCCTGTCCCTCGCGGTCGAAAGTCTTGAAGGCCTCCATGAAGTCGGCGAAGGTACCGGTGTCTTTCTCCTGGAGCAGTTCCTTGTACAGGGGAATGAACTCTTCGAATTTGTAGGATTTCTCTCCTGAAAAATAGTGGCAGGCATGAAATATATGAGTTCTCTCCCTTAGGAAATCTAGCGGATAATCAAGTCTCCCTTACAAAATATAGCGGGTAATGCGGGTAATAAAGTATATGCTCGTTATGTAGATTGGCGTAACGTTGTAAGTACGTGTATTGAGTAACATGGAATACTCTAGGTTAGCGCCGGTATTCTGAATTGTTTAGCCAAAATGCATACTATTAAGAAAGTTAGCTCAGACAGCTTCGAAAGTGTGAAAATCTGGTTAAAAAATAATTTACATCAAAATTAGATGCCATTTCTACAATTTATCAGCCAAACAGAGATTTCAGAAGCTATTGGCTTTTTTGCTACCGTTAACGCTAACATACTCGTTTATGATGTGACCAGCTGTAAAAAGGTGAAAAATGCAACAAGAAGTTATTAAACATTGCATTTTTTCCAGACAAATTTTGATTTTTTTATCAGTATGAAAATATCATTACGTCAATAGTGTAATTTGGTATTCGACTAAGATTAAATTATATCAACTAATCTATAAAGTACAACGTTTTCGCCCTAATTTCTATACCCAGTTAACTATACGAGCAGTACACATTGTCTGTGTGCCACCCTGCTAGACGTTGACATTCTTACAATTACAGATATCGATCGATATCTTATGGGGGTATAATTCGCAAATTTTGCATGGATGTAACTTGATGTGACACCAAAAGGTAAGAACGCGTCCCGATACATTGTACGGCTAATTTTATTCAATTTCGTCGAGTAACGCCCTTGACAATTTTCCCCAAGAGAACGAACCATGTCAGTACAGTCTCATTCTTAATCTCAAATAGTTCACCATGAGTATAGACAGCTAAACAATAATTCCAAGTGGTAATTAGGAGAACAAAGGAGGACACGTTAAATTACCCAGTTCACATAAATTGTCCTGTATTTTAGATAATTCCAAAGTTGGGATAGAAACAAAAAGGCAATGGACCACCAGGCGCTAATCTGAGACCCGAAGGAACTTAATTGTACTGAGAATGTTGTTACCAATGTCGTGAAATTTGGACAAGAGATGTGGCCTTTAAAGGTTTCACTGGGTAAATGTTGACAACTCATGACGGACAACTCACGACGGACGCTGCACGATGGACAAAAGGCGATAACAAAAGCTCGCCAAAAGCTTTGTGCTCAGTTTAGCTAAAAAGATGCCAGCAATTGCTTACCCATCTTCTGGGTGCCGCCGTGTTTGGAAATGACGGCGTTGGTGGGGTTGCGGCCAAGGCAGCGGAGGAGGTCGCCTAGCTTGAAGGCGTCTACCTCACCGTCACGACCGTCCCAGAAGTCGAACAGGTCGAACACCTCACGGGCATCTGTACGCGAAAAACAACGTTCATGTAAGTATAGGCGACATTAAGGTAAGTATAAACAACGAAATGCTATACACGTTGTAAAGGCAACGTAAAAACGAAAATTCAACGTTAACATACATATATGCAACGTTATTATAAAAAAAGCAAAGTTAAGATACATCTGCAAAATAAAGATAAGAACGTGTATAAGGATTATAAATATAAGGAAATGCAACGTTAAGATAAGTAGAGACCACGTTAATATAAGGATATGCAACATAATTATAAGTACGTAAAGGCATCGTAAAGACAAATATATGCAACGTTAACGTTACAGGACTGCTAATTTGACAAGCGCTTTTCATTCACTAGTGCTTTCAAACTTTGTTGTTTGCTTCTTGCAGCACTGAAATGTATAATCATACTACTGTCTTTATAAGCTTTTTACAGTATTTGGTTGCTTGTGAATGTATCGAGCGATTGAAGGCCTCGTTGAGCATTTGTAATATAACAACATGCAAATGTAATTTGTCATCACGGAGTTGTCATTAAGCAATAGGCATATGCAATTTAAAAACAAGAATGGATTCCCTTTGATAAATTACTTGTAATATTTATTCAATAACTCTTTATTTGACTTTCGTTCATTAGAAGGCGTTCAGTTGATATTTCCGATGATCTGGTGTTCCTCCATTTATATGAGCGTTTTTAAAACCATAACTGTCGCGACCGCAAAGGAAATAACTATTAAGTTGTGTAGAACAATTGTAAAAACAAAGTTGTATTTTTTTTTTTTAAGCTGCTGCTCTCAACACACTACAAGATGAAACGATACTCCATAATGTACAATCTGGGCTGATCCAACTAATGCAGACATGCATGTAACATGCATGTATCATACATGTATGTCTATCTCATAATATTGATTAATGCAGATAATATCTCTGGGCAACTGTTTGATTAGAAATACAAATGTTTGGCATGAGGTTCGATGCGTACTAGGGCGCACATGTTCTTCGTGTAAATTGATCACTAGTTACTGTACATGCTGCGTTCGCATATGCCAATCATCAATGATAATTATCAGCAATTGTTCTCAGTAATTAGTATGAGAGATTATTAACTCAGTACGTACGATCTTCATTATATACTGAGTGAGTTTGCATTAAGCAATTACTCGTCTAGGGCAACGCAAGCGGCATAAAAAAAAACACTCCCCCGCGAAAGACTCTAAAAATATCAATGATAAGCATTCCACGCGCAGAAGCGCAGCCTACGTCATTGACGATTCCAAACATGGGAAAGTCATCTCTACTTCTGCCTATCGGACTGAGCGCACACAAGGCGTCTAGTGTCTGGTTTCAATACGAAAGATGCTACCGTGCCGTGCGAATAAGCGCGCACGTGTTGCTAGTTAGCGGGCAAACAAATATATATGAGTTTCCATAGTTACGATACAGGTAAAATTGGTGGAAAGAGACGCGCGTGTGTGCGTTTCCTTGCCTCTGCACGAATATGATTAATATTGTATACATCTACAACATTTCTCGTAAAAAAGCTCGCATCATGTATACATGTAAGAGTCTTGTTTCATGGCAGACTAAATAGACAGTGTTTGAAAGAAACGAGAAATTTTATTAGGAAATACTTTTATCGATTACCCAATTTAAAATATTTAAATATAACGCGTGACACATTAGTGTAAAGGTCTGAAATGTAGACTGCCATATCACAAATGTCGTTTAAACAGAGCGATGATTACAATTTTAACATAAAACGTCCACCTGTTTGTTCTTTAAAGAGATTTAGATTTTAATAAGTTGTTATACGTAAATGATTGGCTATTGTTTGTCTTTGACCACCTTAGCAACACAAAATAAATTTCAAACATTGCAGGAATGAACACAATACAATGTTACATAACCAATGTTTGCGGGTATTTTTGACAATTTCTAGTATGTTTACATTAAAAATAAAATACATTAAGTATAGTATTCGCCATCGGAATTTGACGCATGTAAACCTCAGGAGCATCAATTGTAAAAGTCGGGGAAACTTTGGGATACAAAATAAACTAATATTAATATACCGTTGCTTAGAACCGTAAGAAAGATGCAATAATAACATTATGCGTTAACGGTATTCGTATAACGCCTTCCACTGTAATAACAAAACACGTAGAATTATCAAAACGACGAATTCTTAGCTAGTATTAAGTTAATAAGCGACGTAACATGCAAAGCTGGCAAACGAATACTTATTTCGCACGGCCTTTGCAATACGCATAATGGAGAATCCGTAGAAGAAAGCTATCGTTTATGTGTCTAAATGTTGTATATGCAAATACAGGCGGTTTCTTGGAAAGCCTCGGCGAAAGCATTTTGTCTGAGTGCCAGGGAAGGTAATTAAGGTCAGCTACACATGTCAGCAATCGACGTACGAGTTATGCGTGCTTACATGCCAAGTATCTTTTCTGATCGTGTGGTATGTATATCGCATGGAAACATTTAGAAGAACGGTCCACCAGATTGCTTATTACTTGTTTTTATCAACAAGTAATCCATTTATTGTATAATTTTATAGAAGAATATGATTGTACCATTTATTACAATAGATAAGACGTTCGAAATGCACAAATAGCAGTATACATGTCAATTTATTAATGTTTTTGTAAGTGTATTGAATTTTGAAAATATACTTGCTATTTACCATACAATTCAAGAACAATGGATTTCTTTGATTATATACACAGATAAATACCGATAATCAAAGCAATACACGCGTTCAACCAAACAATGATAAATCGCCTCATGTATGTCATTTAAAATCAGTTTTCCCCACCCACTCACGTGCCAGCCCTACCAGCCCCACTCCCCACCCATCCCAAAAAGAGCCTTAACTCTGCGCAGATGGAACGGTCAGAACGTACTACTAATGTAAGTACAAACGCATTTCGCAGACTATAACCATAAACGCTGCAGAAAACCTGGCACGCTTCTACTCTGAATTGTTTACACGAACTGCGTCAGTCAATTGTGTATATCAGGTGTTCTTGTTCCAACTTCTTTTCCGAAGTAAGGACCAACGCCATGGAAAGTCGGTATCATGATCGGTGGACTATTTTCATATACGCATACATTCTATCCTCGAAATATAGACATCTACTTAAATGCCAACCGTTAAGAAACTTTTACTTAGGCAATGCGCTTAGGATAAAAAGTAGCGCTGATAATTATTTAAGTGTTGAGCGCTGATAATTATTAAAGTGTTGTAGCAATAAGGCATGTTGGTATTGTTAGGGCTGTTGTTGTTGTTAATGTTGTTGATTTGTTATTGTTATTGTTCCAATAATCGTTGTTGTTGTAGTGGGGTTGTTAACGCTGACTGAACTTAATTCTTAAAACCTTTTAACGTCGCAGTTCCTTAAATTTTAATTTTACTTCTTATTGACCCTGCTTAAAATTATCATTGTTAACCCATTTATTCCTAGTGGACTCTCCCATCCTTCTAAATTGGATCAATTTATTTCCAAAATTAGGGATATCTAGTATATTTATTTCTACATTTAGAATATTTCTTACATAAATTCCTTTAAACAAACAGCGCAGACCCTGATGAGACGCCGCATCATGCGGCGTCTCATCTGGGTCTACGCTGTTTGGCAAGGCTTTTTTCTAGACGCTAGGCATAAATGGGTTAATATACGAAAACACATTAGTGGGTTAGTCATTAAAAGGTCCGGGAACCACTCAGTTTCTTACCTTCAATTTCTCCTTCAGAAAGGCCGCTCTGAAAGAAGCCAGGTGTGCACAATTATTAATCGGTTACAGGTACCATACCAGTATGTAGTTGCTAAGGCTACGAAGTGTGAAGATAATAGGTTGCATACATGTGTATTCATATATTCGACACTCGTGTCTAGAAGAAGCAAATCGTGAGAAACAGACTCTACAACTAACAAAATAAGCGCATACCGATATGCAGCTAGGTTAAATTGTTGTGTAATTCTAGTATAATTATCTCTCGATCTCTTATCAATAACGTTTAGCAAATCGAGCACATCACGCATAGCACACTAAGTATTAATTCAATAACTATAATTTAAAATATTTACAAGCTAATTTTATACGTGGTGGCTCGTTGTGTATTAACAAACTGACAAGCTTTAATAATAATTTTCTATAGTATCCACTTTACTGAACGACCAGTGAATTAACATAAATCTTTCTTTAACAAATTGTTGTAGGTGTTGTGCATATAGCTTTAAGAGGATGAACGCAATATTATATATATGATATGCAAGTATAAAATTCAATTAAGCAACATAATGCAACGCCTTTTGCACATGATCGCTTTTCTAACTCAACATGCCATACTAGTGCATGAAAATAAGAGAACGACATAAACTGAAGAATTACCTACATTACCGAAAAACCGCGTACATGTTTATGTATCAAATATAACTTATAATGAGAATTAATATATAGGTGTTAGCAATATAATATAAACTAATAAAAAGCGTTCATGGATAATAATAGTTAAAAGTACTCACCATTTTGTCTGTAGGCTAAAGAATCCGTACACGATATGCACCACACCGAAGGCACTGGAGGTATCCGTACTTACACCGAGAAAACAGCCTTTTTACCTGTACGCGTGCCGGGCAAGTCCATTCGCCGTCAAGCGGGGATGAACGCACGTGCTTGGATGATTCGCGCCTGTATAGGCCAGCCCATTGCTCGATTAGATTAACAGCAATGATCGATTAAGCCAGGCTGGTCAAAGATGATACGGTCAGCGCTTAGTTTACGTAATCGATTCTTATCAAGTCGGCTGTAAAGGCTAGTGCTAGGTAGACATTCAAATCAGAATTGTATACTAGTACCCCTATAGCAGACGCGTCTTAATTAGATAACACTTCAGAATGTTCGTTAATAATCTAACATTAATCCATTGTCGCCTTGGGGTATCTCGGTGAAGCATGAACATTCATCCTACATGCGGGCTTCCATCTGTTCTTGATAGCATCGGTAGAAAAATTCATCATCTGGACGAAGTTTGTAAAACATCGATGGCTTCTCGCGTTAATAATAATAATTATGATACAACAATACACATTAATTGTGGACGAGGAATTTACAGCATATACGTGCAACAATTACTGTTTTAATTGTATTAAATGGAATTTAATAGCGAATCATTTATTGATCCTAAAATAAAAAATGCATTACATAAACTTGTATTAAAACAATAAATACAGTAGTCTAAAACACAACCTAGTAGAAAAATGTTAACGGATACTTTTTCATTACATCAACGTCATACTCCTCTATAGAAATTGACCAGTAAATATCGCCAGAATACAAAAATCCATACAAGCAGGAATTATTGTAGATCAATTAAAGGGGCCTTTTTACAGATTTTGGCATGTTTTGAAGTTTGCCATTAAATGCTATATATTGATAAATGTAAACATTAAATTTTAAAAGCTCCAGTAAAAAATAAAAAATAAAATTTTAAAAGGGGGAAAAAAAATAGCCCGCAGCAGGGCTCGAACCAGTGACCCCCGGCATCCTGAAGTAAAAACCAATAAGACCGCTCGAGCTATTCTGCCAAGCATACATAAGATCCGTATTGTATACGTTATATATACAGTCTTCGTAGTTTCACAAATTTAAACGACAACAACAGAACTCTCCAAATTATTCTATCGTTTCGCGTTGCAACGCTTTATAATTTTTAGGTTTTTATATCGTCAAAAGATGCATATAATGGCTATATTAGACCATGGCAAATGCTCAGTAATACTGTTTCCTCACAAATATCATAACTAAACCGAACATTTGCGAATATGAAACGACTTTTTTCAATTTTGTCAATTTACCAAACCGTGAAAAGATCCCTTTAAAATATTCTGAAATATACACACAAATGTGGGACAGAAATTTAGGGTTTGCAAGAAGCTTATGTGCGTTTAAGTAACACTCCTAAGTATGTTGTAGGTTTTTTAACCGAAATTTTAATTTTCTGTTCTTTCTTCGCACAACTCGTATTGTTATTCCAAAATCAAAGATAATAAAACAATAACCGAACCATTTAGTTTTTGTTAACATTCCAATTTGCAAACCCTAAATTTCTGTCCCGCATTTTTGTGAAAAATTTGTGTACAACTTTCACTCTCATGAACATAAAACATGATCTCGCAAAACATTTGTTTATGTATATTTACACATCAATGCATTAAATATGTATTCAAGACAATAAATAAGGTGAAACATTTGAATTACAAATATAAGGACATAAATGTTGTTATCTCCCCAACGGAAAAGCAAACAAATAATAATCTCTATGCATAAGTTATTTCTGTACAAGAAAATTTCAAAAGCAGCAGGAAAATACACAATTTTAGCAAAGAAGTATTATATTTTCATATGTATCATTGATTGAAAATTTGGCAAATACTAGTTGTATGTTAATCTCCATCTTTTCTTGTAATGGCAAACATTTTTGCCACAAATAAATATACCATCACCACGCTGCAGTTTAGAATGTACAATAATAAAGCGTAGCTTATCATTTGTAAACGAACGCAATCTAAACCGAAAAAGTGCATATTAGTTTACTACCAACCTAATTTGTCACATCCAATCAAATAAACACATAAAAGGCATATCACTAGAACCTGACGAAGAAATCAAACAATCCCTATTTGCTGACGATGCCACCTACTTTTTAAACGACAATTACGATTCTTTCCATAACCTAATAGAGTCGCTAACCCTTTACGGAATGACATCGGGTCTTAAACTAAACAAAGGTAAAATTTACCGTGCTACGAGTAGGTAAATTAAAACAAAGTAATGTTCTATATAAAAAAGAAATGAAATTTAATTGGACATCCGATGAAGCCACAACGTTAGGAATTACTTTCACAAATAATGAAAAGGATACAGTTCTTAAAAACATACTACCTAAATTACAGAATTTTAAAAACTGCTTAAAATCATGGCATCATCGTAAACTTACACTAATCGGAAAAAACACAGTATTAAAAACGTTTGCACTTCCTAAATTAATATATGTATTAACAGTTCTCCCAAATCCACCAAATGATGTTATTAACGATATAAAATCAACAATATTTAATTTCATATGGGACGGTAAGCCTGATAAAATAAAAAGAACTCAGTTAATTCAATCTGTAGAAAATGGAGGTATCCAATTAACGAACATTGACTCATTCTTGAATGCAATCAAATGCAGCTGGGTTAAAAGATACCTAGATAATACCAATACGAGTAAATGGAAATTATTCTACCAGAAAATCCTAAAAAAATATGGTGACTCCTTACTCTTTGAATGTAACATCAGCAATACTATCTTACATGAAATTGCAAACGAAAACATATTTCTGTCTGATGTTCTATCAGCGTGGAGTGATGTCACTCATAACTTAGAAACCCAAACCAGTAGTAAAACAATTTTATGGAACAATAAAGACATAACTTCAAACAATAAGACGTTTTTCTATAAAGATTGGTTTGAACGAAGCATTAAATATGTCGACCAATTATATGACTACAGAATTAAGGATTTCTACTCTTTTGATAATATATGCTACATATACGGAATACCTTCAAATAATTTTCTGAAATACTACACACTAATCAAAAGCATACCCATACATATTAAATCTGAAATCAATACAAATAATACACCATGTACTCAAACAATATTTGTAGAAAACATACTTGGAAGAAAAAACAAAACAAATAAAATATTTTACAAACTACAAATTAAAAACCCTACGGAAAACTCCAAAATCCAAAATAAATGGAAAGTCCTTTTTGGAGAAAATGAACTTAATTGGAAACACATATTTACCATGCCATATAAAGCAACTATTGAAAGCACACTGAGAAATTTTCAATATAAATACATCCATAGAATTATAGCTACAAATAAATATCTCTATAAATGCAAATTATCTAACTCAAATCTGTGTGACTTCTGCAGTGAAAACATTGAAACTATAGAACATCTTTTTTGGGAGTGCAAACACATCCAGCCTATTTGGAATCAATTAACATCCTTTCTTGAACAACAGCAACTAAACGTTAAACTATCTTTCTTAAATGTAAGTTTCGGAATTAACTCATTGAAATCAATAGACGGTAATAATATTGTGAATTTTATGGTTATATTGATGAAATATTTTATCTTAAACATGAAGTACAAAAAACAAGTACCAAATTTTAATTGTTTTGTCCATAGTCTTAAACTAAAAATCCAGATTGAGAAAGAAATAGCCCTCAGTAATGACACATTACAAATCTTTGAACAAAAATGGAATCGGATTAAATTCTCATAATGTTTTGTCCACTTATATACATTTTCACTCTGATGTTAGTTTATCTTTCTAAAATAGTTTTGTTTATGTCTATATATATATAGTTTTTCAATCTGACAAGATCATTGTGAAGAAACAACAAAACACACAAATACAGTATGCTTTCTTCCGACTTTTTACAACTCATCATTTTTCATAACTATTCCTCTGTTGTTCTTTTCTTTTCTCTCTAAAAAAAAAAATAATAATATATATAACCTAATTTGTGTAAACATATGCTTAAATACTAGTATGTGAAAAATATTGAAAAGTTCATAATTAACTGAGTCGTGTTATGAGAAAACTGGACAAAATGCATGTGCGTAAAGTGTCGTCCCAAATTAGCCTGTGCAGTCCGCACAGGCTAATCGGGGACGACACTTTCCGCTTGAATAGGATTTTTGCTAAGAAGAGACTTAATTTAAACGAAAAATGTCATAAAGACGGAAAGTGTCGTCCCTGATTAGCCTGTGCGGATTGCACAGGCTAATCTGGGATGACAATTTATGCACATGCATTAAGCCCCGTTTACTCAGAACGCGTCTCATATAGATCAGGAAACACTTACTCACACGTACCTTTGAGTTTCAAGTGCGTTTTCCCCAAATTAAAAACAGAGGTTTTTTTGACTAGGAAATAAAGGGACTTATTCGTTTTCGTATTTTAATTTCACTAAATGTTATTATTAACAGTACTTTAATAGATAGCAAGAAACTATATAGGAAATACTGGTTTGTCTGTCAAGGGATTCGAAACAGAGACCCCTCTTGATACAGTATTGTGTAATTTTAGAAGTTTTTGAATACGTTGGAATTTTATCATAAAAAATCATCATCATCATTATGCAGCTTTGCAAAATAAGGTTGAAACTATTATATACAATTGAATTCTCTTTTTATTTGTAGAGTGTCGTTATTTGATACGGTTGCATTCTTTCTTTCTGGTTTTAATTTATTTACGAATAATACAAAAATAAATTTCAACAGGAACCTATACAAACATAGGTTTGTATAGGTCCCTGATTACAAATGGCCTGGGCAAAAAAGGGGTTCTGAAAGAGTTGGCAAGTGTTTCGTCCATATTGCGTTGTAGTCTATGCTGTTTACAATTGGTCTGCATTTTTTGCATGTAACGTGGTAGTTCGAAAGGATATACTGACCTATAAGCTTGATTACTTTGGCAGTAAAGATAGAATGTTTTGCGCCAGCTTTCAGTTGTCTCGAGATTATACGCTTGGAATTTCCAACAGACAATTCACTAAGGGGCAGTATATAAAGTTTCTAACGCTTCGGCTGCCTGGGTCAGGGACCGAGAACCGCAATGACTGACAGCAATTCAAGAACATTTTCAAAATAGCTAGCTTCTTTAAATGAGGGGAAAACAAGTTCATAACTAGTTTCTGCACAATATTTAGCATTTCGTATTTTGAGACTTTGAGTTTTAATTCACAAATCCATTTCAGCCATTTTAACAACACACTGCCCAATTGCTGCACGCCCGACCACCCTTAAAACAGTATATTTACATGCGTAAAGCTTTCCAATTATTAATCTGCATCAGAGAAAACTGGGGACCGAAGAATGAAATGTTTCACAAAATTGCAATGTGCCTACGCCCTTTTAAATATCCTCTCAAAATGGCTACAGGAGTAATCAATACATCTGTTTTCGAAATTTGTGGCTTTGACTTCCTGTATCAGTCTTGTTGTCATGAGCAATATTTCTGAATTTTATAATCATCACATAAAATATCCACCACTTAATCAGACATGTATTATTGTTTCAACACTTAAAATGGTTCTTTCTGTCACAACATTTTCATTATTTACGAACTTCGCCTTGATACCTATGGGTGGTGTGCAGCCTTAATCTTGTTAAAACGCGTCTATATAATAATCATAAAAATGAGGTTTTTTTTTACATATAAACATCTTAAGTATAAAGTGTCTCTTTGGCGTTTAAATGTGAATAACAAAGCTGTATGCTCAATTTTTAATTTTATCTTATGGAATCAAATCAAGACTAAGTTTCGGTTTGCCTTCAAAGGGACCTTTTCACAGATTTAGGCATGTATTCAAGTCTGTCGTTAAATGCTTTATATTGATAAATGTAAACATTCGAACTAAAAAGCTCCAGTAAAAAAACAAGAATAAACAAAAAAGTAACCTTCAACTGGGCTCTAGCCACTGACCCCTGGAGTAAAAGTCTATCGCTTAGACCAAATGGCCATCCGTGCTCATACAATTAGTGATGTATATTATACTTTAAATGAGCAATCCTCGTAGTATCAAAAAATATAACGACAACAACAGAACTCTCCAAATTATTCAATCGTTTTGTGTTGCAACGCTTTATAATTTGCAGGTTTTTAAATCGTAAAAAGTTGTATATAATGATATTTTAGAGCATGGTAAATGTTCAGTTTAACTGTTTCCTCACAAATGTAATAAATACAACGAACATTTGCGAATCTCAATTTTTGTATTTTTTTTTTGTCAATTTACTAAAACGGAAAAGGCCTTTTCAAACGCCCCGATGTGTTTTTGCGCTGACAATATTCTGGCGGTGACCCCAGCTTTGAAAATGTTCGATTACCGCCTTGTTTATCTGCTGTGCGATGTATGTTCTGTGCGAAGGGTACGATTTAAGAATTTAAATTAGTTCACACCCTCAATTCTTTACAATGTCAGTTCTAATTTTTATATGCAGGCTTGATATTTTGGTCGTTGTGCTCTTTTCATTGAGGAGCTGTCATAGACAATTATTAGGCCTTAAATAAATTAAGCATCTCCGGTTTTTGACGAGAATTTCTGTTGTTTCGCTGTCTTCAATATTCCTGTTGTTTTCTTTATCACGGTTCAATATCTACATTTTATTCTTAAACACTTGTGATTTTCAAATGATTTTATAAATACCAGCCCTTTTCACTTGTTGCCGATAAAATGTATGTATATCAAACTTCTTTCATCAGTGATTACTAATTGAAATAAGTACTTTTAGCAATCAACATTCTGATGTACATTCTTCGTTCTGTAATTCTGTAAAATAATATAAAAGTATGATGCAAGAACTTAGATCTTTGTACGAGACATCCGAAACTTTAAAACAATGTAGTTGAGCGACATTACTATTATAGTTCCTATTGCGTAGAGCGTTGAGCGTTCAAAGATGTTATTTTTTGTTGTTTCTAAGTTATGTTTCAAACGTACATAAAGTGTGTTAGCCTTGTTCTCACACCGGGACGTTCTTTTGCCTAGTTTTTATATCATTCTCGTGCTCGGTTCTAGAACGCGCCATTTCTTTCGGATATATTTTGAATTTTCGCGACGAACACTCAATAAACAAGATGCACATTCATGATATATGTTAAACAGATCATATCTTAGTACATGTAATCAGAATATTTTCCTACATAACGTGCACTTGTTTATGTCCTGAAATAGTTGTGACTTACTAGTATACGAACGGTTTCTTTGAAGAAGTTTTAGCATTTCACTGGCAATACTGCCGGTGATCGAATAAAGCGGTTCACAGAATGTGAATAATAAAGCTAATTGCATACCATGCAGCTGAAGTAAAGGTTCTATCAGAATACAAGATATTGATAGTGTATTTAAGACAGACTCAAGTCACATTTCATCAGAAAAAAACTAACTGTTATTTACTTGTAAAATAAACGTACATTTTTAATCAACACAATCATAATTACGGCTTGTTTACAAATGTGCGACACTCAAGCTTTTAATATATTTTACAAACAATACATACTGATTAAATATACAATAAGTCAATCATAGCTTCACCGCATCTCCAAAATGATTCTGTAAAATGGCATTTCAAACACAAAGTATATTCACTGTTTGTCAATAAGCTCAGTGCTCCAGTGTACCATATCATTGTTTACTGGATATCGTCGCGATAACACAACACTTTCAGAGTGATTCCGACTTAAATTGTCACGTCAATTGCGACAGCGACCTTAAAAGGTTGCCATGGCGTAGTAGATGTTGTGTTCGCCTAGCGACCGGGAGGTCACGAATTCGAGCCCCACTGTTGGAGCATTCTTATCATCTCCCCCAGAGACAAAAAGTACTGTATCTAGGCCCAGGAAACTGACTCGAGAGCGTTTCAAATAAGCTTCAGGATTTCGATGCAATCGAGCTAAAATAAATAGGTTTAAACTAAACTGGACTGCGCAGATGTGACGTAAAACAAAATAACATTACCTTACTTGGTATACGGTCATCGGTACAAACGGATCGTTATCCTGCGATTATTTTTTTTTTAATAATTGTGTGGACATTGGTTTTACATGATTCTCTTAGTCCGGATACAAGTTCCTACCTCGGACAGGTATCATATTCAGGTCACAATATACTAAATATTTTCCCTATAAAATTCAGTGTTAAAGCGACTTCTTTAAGCGAAAATAAATGCAACTTTTTGCACATAGATACCTTCATAACCATACTTTTTCTTAAAGGGCATTCAGAGCTGAATCGATTTAAGCAATAAACAAGATATGTCATGTAAAAACCGAGAAAGAACTTCCCTACATCATTGACTCGATTCAATACTACAATCCGCATCAACGCTTAGTTCTAGTAATATACACGTTAACCACATCTGGTTATACATAATCAGATGAATATAATACAACTACATGTACGCTGCTATACATGTAGTAGTACCTTTGATTACCTGGGTAGCGACAGCTTTGCAGTAATCCTAAATGGCTTATCAGGTGTGTATCAGCAGAAACAAATGAGCGAACACAAGTCGTGTAATTACTAGAGCAGACTTGGCTTGTAAGAGATAATAATTACCACCGTGCTGCATTCATTGTCTTTCGCGAAATTTCGTATTTTACGCACGTACGTAAGTAGTGACTGACATTCTGAACGCAAAAGTAAGGAATGCAACCTCAAATATGTCTCTTATAACTGAACGTACCGTATACGTTTCAAAAAGCGACACTTCAACGTCAAAGATATGGTATGCGAATAAGGTTAATAATTTATTTATGATTTTATCTGTGCATTCTATTCAATGAAGTGAATGTTGGTTAAATGTTTAAATGTTTTTGTTTAGCAAGTCAAACAAATTTTATTTCAAACATCGATGCAAAGTGTAACAAAATCATTTTCTCTACTGAAATTGTAAAAGCGACTTTAAATATTACATGCTTAATATCTATGGAAGCACATATTAAATGAAATTAAATGCGTCATTAAGAACTATAAATGTATTGTTTACAAATAATAATACATGAATGCGTAAAAAGAGATGTGTTACTATAAGACATGCAATTATGATAGTAAGACAACACATGCAGTCAATTCTTTATACATTATTTGGTACTATCTTAAATCCATCAATAATACTAATACAATAAACTAGTAAAATGATTTGTATAAGTTTACGACATGCGATAATATTTCCACAACATATACAATCGAAATGGATAAGGTATCCGCCTAGCGATCAGGACGTCACGGGTTCGATCCCGACTCGGGAAGCGTTCTGTAGATTTTCCCCAAAGACGCCAAGTATTGGTTAAAGTCCCAAGAAACGGACTCGAGAGCGTTTCCATAAGCCGGAGGCTTTCGATGCAATCGAGCTAAAATAATAGGTTTAAACTAATCGAAATCATGTTTATATGCACAAAGTAATAAACTATATGTTTATTTCTACTGCAGAAGCTACTTGCGCATGCAGGCCCGTCCCAACTGGGAACGGCATTTGTTAAAACGTGATGTATTTCTGAAGTTATCTTGAAGATAATTTAATACTTGACTACCAGTCTAGGTCTTCCGTAAAGTTTTTTACGGGGTATGAAAGGATAAGTTATAGTTTGTGCCTAAATTTATGTGAGGAGTAAATGATGTTTGTTCTGGTGGGAAGCGGGCATTTTCGTTTAAGGCACTATCAAACCGATTAATTCAGATATCTTTATTCGATTAACCATTTTACAAGCTCAACACAAATGAATAAAATAAAGCGTTTCGACGAAAAAAGCGGGTGCGAGGCAAAATGAAAACGGTGGGTGAAATTAAAAATGTATACTACGATATTTAGGTGCGGAAAATCTGACGAACATAACTTATTAGTTATGACATAAACTAATGATTTTAAAGTCTTCCATCTGAATTTGTTTTAATGCTGACAATGATGTTTTATTTGTTTATTGTTTGCACATAATTTTCTTAATTCATCATCTTCTTTAATAAGAGAACCCTTCAGATATGCTAATATAATTATCAAAATCACTGATTTGTTACGCACAGGCCTTAGAACTTACAGATTAACATGACGGACATTTGAATGTAATAAGTATTGACACGTGGTCGCACGTAGTGACATGACAGTACATGGAAGCGGTGCCAGCAGTGCTCACAGCATGACGCCGACCGGTGGTTGCAATTTTAGCACGTGGCCAGATAAGCCGGGCTTACTCGAAATAATAATCGGGGAAGACGACCACGATATATTATTTAATGATTATCAACAAACGTCCATTAAAAGGGCCTTTTCACAGATTTTGGCATGTATTGAAGTTTGTCATTTATTGCTTTATATTGAGAAATGTAAACATTGGATCTAAAAAGCTCCTGTAAAAAAAAAATTAAGAAAGGAAAGAAATAACCTCAACGGGGCTCGAACCACTGACCCCTGGAGCCCTGGAGTAAAAAAATCTTTCGCATAGACCACTCGGCCATCCGTACTCATACCATAAATGATGTATTTTATACTTTATAAATACGCAATCCTCGTAGTATCCCTTTATAATTTTCGGCTCTAGGATAGGAGCCCCTCCCCCCCCCCCCCCGAGAAGTGCCCCCTCAAAGATTTTTCACTGGGCGGAAAACTGCCCCCTCACTGTTTTTTATTGGGCGGAGAACTGCCCTCCTGCTGCCAAATAGGGGGCGGATAAGTGCACCCTTGTGGCGCCTCTCCGGATACCATAATTTTCAGGGTTTTAAATAGTCAAAAGATGCACATAATTGCTATTTTAGAGCATGGTAAATGTTCAGTATTACTGTTTCCTCACAAATACTATAACTACAACGAATATTTGCGAATCTGATTTTTTTAAAATAATTTTGTCAATTTACCAAAACGTGACAAGGTTCCTATAATATTAGTTAATATATCTCTGTTAATAATCGACAGGGCTTTCTCAAAACTTCTCTCTTCGAAATCACGAGTGTTGGACCTTGTCCACGTCTAGTTGCTTTACTCGATTGTTATGCGTATTTTATATAAACTGGCATACCACATACACATGTATCTATCAATAAATACAAATAAACGTGTATGTATAGACCTTTGATAAATACAAGAGCGAAATGTATGTCATAAAATGAGTTAATGTTGCTACAGCGAACTTTAAAAAGCCGTTTAATATGTGCGTTATTATTTAATTTAGTATTATTTAACATAAGAGTGTGTAGTGACTATAGATTTTGTTTTAACATGCATGTACATGTATATACAATTTGATCACTAACAATTTTGCGTTAAATTCAAATGACTAAAGTGCCAATTTATATTTGAAAACCCCTGAGTGAAAGTGATATTGTCTGATATGCTAATGTTAAGTAAAATGTTTAAAAGACGACAGAACATAACGATGCATCTTAACTGTATTGACTGAATCTTTATTTCTTCTTTTGGACGTACTTCTCTGACAACCTCTTATTATCTTTTCTTTTTTCTTATTTCGATACTGTTGTATCAGCATTATACGTACTCAACAGACATACGGTAGTTCATTGTAGAAGTGAATGCTACAAATTACCGTGGACGAGTTCAATAAACGATTATACGAATTGGTGGCGAAGTGATACAAAATGTGAGCTTTAATAATGAACCGAAATACATTTATACAGCTATATTGCACATAGGGACGGATCCTTTAGTACATGTCCTGGATGGAGGAGGGGTCCCCCGCACAAGTCGGAATAAGGGTGGGGGGGGGGGGCGTTATAGTGAATTGATATCTGGGCATCCAAACGACGGTCATTCTAATTTCACTGATATAAAAAATCATTTAGTCATCTATTCAGCCCGGCATTCAGTCAGTCTTCGTTTAGAAATTAATGCAGACCACCACGCCGACCAACGTCAACACAAACACATGAATGCTTTGTTATTTATTATTTAGTGAGACTCACTAGCTATTGTATGAGAATAGTCTTATTCAAACACGTGCATTTGATGTATGCTTGTAACAACGCCTGTTTTTGAGGAATCGTAGACGGAGCTCTTAGAAGAAAAACGCAATTCGCTAACGCGGGAACGGCATATCAGCTTATGTTTAAGAAATATATGCACGAATGCCGCACGGGGGAATAACATATTTTACAAACATCATTAGATATATATATATACAATTTACCCAGGGGAGACGAACATATGCTCTCTTGATGCATGTCATAGACGGAGTTATGCCATCATAACGTATTGCTGTCAGATCATGTATAATACATTATTAAATCATAATCTAGTATGAACACGTGACCACTTTATGGTCATTTTATGTACAGCCGGGTCATAATCTGAAGATGCCACGTGGCAGTGACGTAATCAACCAATTTGTGCAGTAATCCACGGGCCTCTGTCTCGTTAGTTATTAAACTGACTTCATAGCATATGTTTAATTGTTAATACCATTTAAGAAAAGTTAAAGGTGAATAAAACGTTGCTTTAACAGACAATAAAAATATAATATTGCTCTTGATGATAAAATAACGTAATGAATAGTAAGGATATTTGAAATATTGTAATACTAATAGACATGTCTCTAGTGTTTACACAAAGACGCGTCACTAAATAAAACGACACTTTACACTATTATTTTCGATGAGAAACAGGGTGGAGTTTTGGGGGATTTGTGTCATCAAATAATTGACTCAAGTGTTGTTTTTGGAATTATTTGTGTAAATTTAACAATGAAAAGTTATTTTTAAACCTTTCAATATTCTTATGTAGCAAAGATAACTGTTGGTTGTTGTTGAATGCGTTTGACGCTTTTTTTCTGGTAACACTAACTTAGTGAGTGTAACTATGGTTGAGTAAAAACAAAATGGTTAAGGCCCAGTTAAATATCTATTTAATATCATTCAGTTATTTATATTGGAACATAACAAAATATTCATAAACATAATTTGTCAAACCTATTGTTCATATGTTACAAAATAAAAACACAGCATGGAACACATTTTATGTCAAGATATATTTTGCAAAACAATTCAAAACATTATATTTAATGGTTGTAGAAGTATTCGTCATTCATATCATTCAGGGATACAGTTGTACTGCACAACACTAGTTAACTGATGAATATGCCCGGGAGTACGGATTTAACGCGAGATAATTATTTTATCCCACTTTTACAGCGAATTCGGTTGGTTAAAGCCGTGTTTATTAAATTTCGGCTATAATCAACGGCATGGCTATAATCAACGGCACGAAATGACGTCATCAACTGCCGAACCGGGACTACTTTTTTTCCCACGCACCTCGTCACCTGTGCATCAATTATAAAAACAATCTCAAATGTTTGTCAATTTTAATGACCTTTAAACAAATAAAAGTACTAAAAAAACGTGTTTGTTGTCATGTATTGTCATTAAACTTCTAGTATGAGGTAAATTTGACACTATGTTGCAAATAGGAGTCAGTTCAAGTTGCTCCCCTTTGACCGTAGTGTCAAAAAGCTAGGTCAGATGCTGAAGGCCATGGCAAAAGACGCCGGCTTTCTCGAGCACACATGAATAATGAACCACTCAGTTCGCAAATTCCTGGTCCAAAAACTTCGAAATGCGAAAATTCCACCCACTGAAATCATGGCCATAACAGGGCACAAAAATGTCCAGTCCATATTCCACCATATATGTTGAACAGCAGAACCAGTGTTCCAACATTCTTGATCAGTCCAGTAAATGTAACAACCCAACAGCTTCCTCTTTTTCACCTTCATGCACTGAAACTATGGCCAAAATACAGCCTTGACAACCACTGTCTACCGTTGAACAAGTTGATTTTGTTGTTCGCTCCACCCAGTCACTTCACCAGCGAATGTCTTTCTCTCGTTCGAACAACTTCACCTCACAATTCTTTGCCTTTGGTGCCACTTTCCACATTCAAAATTTTAATACATATAATAAGCTTAAATCCAATTTATCATTGTTATTTTTTCACGAAATAACCACATATTATAACAAAGAAGCAAATATTTTGCACCTCGTGATCGAGTTGATAGTAAGATATCGAAAGTGAATTGTGTGCGGTGTTAGGCTACGTTGTAAACAAATGTAGTTCCTTGTATGCAACAACTAAATGTTATATTGATGTTACACAACTTTTAGATTAGCAATTCAATATGAATAAAATTGTAATTAATAACGCACGACTCTTTGTCACAGATCTCGATATTCTGATTAAAAAAATGATTATTTGATCAGCGGTTATTTTTGGAACGCGGAGTAATACACTGACTTGGTTACACTACAGTCATTATCAAAGTACGACAAACACTCAAGAAAACTAATTTTGTTTAAATAAAAAGGTTTACTGAATAAAAAGTGGGATAAATAGAATAATAGGTTAGTGTTGATTATAGATCAGGTTTATCATGCTCGGCACGTAAACGAAAAAGCACTCGCCAAGGCTCGTGCTTTTTGTTTTCTAAGCCTCGCATGATTAACCTGATCTATAATCAACACTTACCTATTATTCTCCATATCACTTATTCGAATCTGTGGTAAAACACATATTTTATATGTTTTTGAAGCACGTACAATTCGATATATAATTCAATCAATAGCATAAAAGTTATATTTATTGAAAACACTTACCCAATCCGTGCGTACCTAAGTTTCATTAGCATTGCTTTTGTTCATACATTATTAAAACGTGAACGAATTAAGACACGATCAATTTACTTTAACGATGCTACAGTTATAATCTTATGTGTTTCTTTTTGACGATGCTGGAACAGCATCGTCCAAGGTATCATAACCATAAAAAAAAATTCACAATGGCGACCTATGTAAAATACCGAGCCAGTCCGATTGAGATAACTCGATTTTTCAGTTACTTCCCTTTTGCATTCGCCACTGCGTAGGAGATTGCTCGGCATTGATAACATTCTCCTAGCAGAGTTGTCGTTCGTGTTTCAACATTCAACAATGGCCGCCCCATGAGAGTCTCGATTCAAAACATTCTTACTGCATAAATTGGCTTGTTTCGCTATTTAGAAGCTGTCATTTAGGATATATAAATTATTTATTCACTAAATCTCCGCTTATGACAACAATAGTTGGAATTCGAAGGATATATACTCGATGTGAATGAAGGACTTTCTGGATCGTAACAGCTTGACACGGTAGCTGAAATAATTCGCGTTCAGAGCCAAGAGTCTACCAAAACAAAAATCATCAAAAGACTCTAAGGCGGCAATTTATATTGACTACTTGACACGGCAAAACTGGCATACTGGTATTTTTAGTTATCAATATAAGTCACATTGTGCTTTATAAATTGTATTCGAGCATTTTGCGACTTATTGAATGACTATGATACCCGATATCAACATTTTATCGGGGATTTGCAGATCACCAAGCTGTCCTGAAATTCAACATTGATTTCAAACTCTTTACTGGTTTGTACTCTTTCTTAATGTTAGTACTTTTATCATTTTAAAGTTAAATGAACTGTGTCACAGTAAAAGAGACATTAAGGCGACTGTGGCCAGTTTGGATCTAGATCAGCCTGCAGTCGCTTGAAAGCTGTTTGCTTAAAAGCGTTTTTTCTGACAATAACAAATAATTTAATTGGATACTGATTTGACTGCGCTTTTCCTGTGACCTGGCTCAAATAATAGAATTGTCATTAATCAAATTATTTATTTCGAACATTAATCAATTGTTTTTCTTGTCCCTCGGGAACAATGACTCCAGCACTTTCCTGTTGAGAATTAAATACTGCTAAAGGCGATGCTAGGGGGCGTGAGAGATGTTGCACCTTCAAGTATCGATTGTTCATTGTCGGCTCGGATACTACGTACATATACCCCGGGTACTCTTAAGTATACTTACATGTATCCCGGGTACGGTAAATATACTAAAATGTACCCGGGAAATTTAACCCTAAATCAGTCGTTGTTGACTTTTTTTTGTAATAATTATATATACACATTTATGTCAATTTTCTGTAGAATGGCCTCTATATTATCGGAACACATACTCAAAAAGCATGTTGATGCAGTGTTTTTTGAAGAGAAGTGTGTTTAAGATAATCGGTTGCGCGTTTTACGACATCGGATTTTGGGCGCGAATACAACTCGGGTACAGTCTAATATGGACCGAGTACAATTACGTTTATTTACCGTACCTGGGGTACGTGTAAGTATACTTAAGAGTACCCGGGGTACACGTAAGTAGTATCAGAGCCGACAATGACCAATCAAGCTCCAATATCCCGCATGAACCGACTCAAAAAACCGAGTCGGCAATATTTGACTTAATTTTTGGTTTGGTTGCTCTCGAGGGATCGAACATTTCAGAATCTTCCTAAAAGCCCTACGGGTTTGATCCCCAGAAGCGACATTGAAAACTAGCATACTTTGTTATCTAAAAGGCTGCTAAACCTGATATACAATGATAATGTGAATTTTCTCTCACATGATGTTTATCAGTCATATTATATAAAAACTTACAGCAGTAGTAAACAACTGGACGACAATTAATGAACGCATCTTTCATTTGTCTTTGACACTTTGATTTTGACATGGCCTAGATTTAAATATGTGACTGAACTTTACCAGCACTCTTGTAACAGAGCTAAATGTACCATTGAAGATCACCTAAATCCAGATTTGCTATTATAGACGTGTGGAAAGTTTTAAGGGTGTGACAAGTAAGCAAAAATTGGTCATTTTCAGAGGCCACAACTGATTTATGACTGTATTAAAACAAGAAAAATCAGCGCCTGATTTAGATTTCCTTAGATAGTTCAATAAAAACTAATTTCATAAGCCTGGTAACAGCTTAACGGTTATGGTACCAATGTGTCACACCAGGGCCTTGAATTTGAAATCTAGGACATGCATGGTCATTTCTTCATGAAATCAGGACACAAAATTGTATTTTAAGTCCTTAATTGACCTGACTATAGATCTCAGATTATTATAAGCTCAATCAGTATATTTATATCATTATTTATGCTTTGTGTATTGTAAACATATACACAATCATGCAGTTACATGATAGCAATAAATAATATCAAAGCTACCCATACTATAAAGGTCATTGACAAAGCCTATGGTCAAAACGTGAACACATTGAGTGTAATCGCCCTCTCGTGCCAGCAAAAACAACACGTTGACAGGTTGTCATTTTTGACAGTTCTACTTTCACTTTCATTTTGTGATAGCAAGCTATTAACAATTATGTGGCTGAGAAAAATATCGCCATTGCTTTTTATGCCCCCGGTAGGGTGGCCTATATCAGTTGAACTGTCAGTCAGTCAGTCAGTGTGTCTGTCCGTCCGTCCGAAAACTTTAATGGCCATAACTTTTTTAATATTGAACATAGCAACTTGATATTTGGCATACATGTGCATCTCATGGAGCTGCACATTTTCAGTTGTGAAAGGTAAAGGTGAAGGTAATCCTTCAAGGTCAAATGTCAAATATAAAGCGTCTGTCTGTCTGTCCGAAAACTTTAACATTGGCCATAACTTTTTCAATATTGGCGTGCATGCGTATCTCATAGAGCTGCACATATTGATTGTTGAAAGGTCAAGGTCATCCTTCAAGGTCAAGGTCAAATTTTGAAATATTGAAGATAGCAACTCCATATTCGGTACTACTTTCCCGTTCCCCCAATTTTTTTTCCGTACCTAAAATTTTTCGTACCCAATTTTCTTTCGTACCTAATTTTTTTTTCGTACCCAATTTTTTTTTTCATACCCAATTTTTTGTTCGTACCCAAATTTGTTTCGGTCCCAATTTTTTTGTTCCCAAATATTTTTTCGTGCCCAAATTTGTTTTCATACCCAAATTTTTTTCGCAAAATTTGTGTACCAAATTTTTGTTTCGTACCAACATACACAATTGTCGTGATTGTGGTGATGTAGATAAACTTAACTTGATGCTTTTATATCCATCCTCTCAAAAGCATCGTCACACCAGTACTGTCTGTACTTTGATTTTAAATAACAAAATGATGACGCCCATCGCAGTAACGTTATGAAAGAAGTTATGTTGAATATATTTTTGTATTATAACCTAAAAATTCGATACATATTCAAATACACAAAATTGTGTAACTTCAACCGTGATACGTCCGACGACAAATTGAACACGATTTTATGATGTGATTTAATACTTTTCTGCGGAACACGATAATGCCTTTAAATAGTTATATTCAGCTTCCACGTCGTTAGCCTTGTTCAGGATTCGTTTTATCAAGGGAGGCAAGTCGTACAGTACACGTTATCGGGAATGTGAAAAGGGTCCAGCTATAATAAGACCATGTGTCGGTGTAATTTTGGCAGGCAAGTTTTCATAATAACAACCCCTGATGGCATTTATCAAATAATATGGAATTATCTCAAAAAGACAACATCGCACAATAAGTTAATCATTATTCGTATAATAATTTACCTTATTATAAGATGACCATAACCCCAGTTTACAATACAATACTTACCGTATATGGTTACTTCCCTTAAAGATTGGCTACAACGAGAACTAACCTCAATATTACAAATGGGATTATTGGGAATTCATTTTAAGTACGCGACTGTTGATCGCGTAAAACACATTGAGTGTAACTCTAAATAACAAAACTTAGTATAACATGTTTGAAAAACTTTATTATACATGGATTATATTAATATAAAATGATATAATACAATCGATTATAGTTCATATTAAGTCGAAGTTGTAGTAAGTACGTGTATTGATAAAAATGCTATGCAATTTATTTTAAGGAAGCTAACACGCAAGTCTAAATAGTACTTAGTGTTTAACATATATATCACACATGTTTTAACACCAGATTAGTGATTATATGTATGATGTTTTGTGAAATAAAAAAACAAAGTCACAAAACAGAACATAACAGTTTATTAAAGGGACCTTTTCACATACATTGGTTTGTATTGACGTTTGTCATTACATGGTTAAAATTGGTAAATTTAAACATTGGAGCTAAATAGCTCAAGTAAAAAACAAGAATTAAATTAAAGAAAGAAAAAAAGACATCCTAAATCGCACTCAAATCATTCGGCCATCCGTGCTCATATAGTTTGTGGTGTATTTTGGACTTTATATAAGTAGTGCTCGTAATGTACTAGAATACAGCGACAACAACAGAACGCTCAAAATTATTCAATCGTTTCGCGTTTGAAACGCTTTATTATTTTCTGGTTTTTAAATCGTCGGAAGATGCTTATATGGATATTTTAGAGAATGGAAAATGTTCAGTATTACTGTTTCCTCGCAAATATCGCAATTACAACGAATATTTGCAAATCTTAAACATTTTTTATTTCAATTTCGTTAATTTACCAAAACGTGAAAAGGTTCCATGAGGACTTATACATATATTTACTGTCTTTAATGTATACCGTTGTAAATAAAGTAACATTCCATGTCAATATAATATAACTTTTACATAATTATAACAGAATATATATATACGTATATAGTGCAAACTCAATGCAATTTCGAAGCAAAATAAAACAGAAATCAACAACGGGTTGGATGAGAAGAAACGTACTGATTTTACAGACAGTAAGGATAAACTTGTATATACTTTTGTTAAACAAAAACTTTAAATCCAATATTTCACAAAATATCAAGAAACTAACGGTACATACACATACTTATTTCAAATAAAAATACAGAGAACTATTAATTGGCATCAAGTGGTATTTTCTAGAAAGTTTTGTGAAGTTTAGGCGTGCTTTACATATTTACATAGATTAATAATTTAAAATTTATATGTTGAGGTCATTCATACCAATACACAAGCCTATGGAACGTAACAACAGGTGGATTTATTAAATAAATACTGTTAATGTATTTTCCCCGTAGAAAACGGCAGAATGAATTGCATTCTATTTATCCCGTGAATTACAGTAAAGGCAATAACGTTCTTCACGAGGGTTTTTATTGCGCGAATTTCTTCCGGTCTTAATTCTCAAGGGGTGGGCAGAAGCTCCTAATTTTACAAGTACACACGAAGACTCAGTAAGGCAATAATAAAGAGGGCAATAAATCTAAGTAGTATTCATATTCAACATACGTTTTATTTACATTATATTGATTTCTAGACAAGAATATCAGACCATTCCTGCTTAAAGGTGTCACTATTTTGATTTCTCACGTACAAAAGCATCACGTTTAGTCATATTGGCAGTTTCAAACAGTGAGAAAAATCGGTATTCGTTTAATTTTTTTAACAGTTCTTCTTTACATTACAAAAATGAATTGCGAAAAGTAAAGGCGGGTATTTCCTTCCCGGTATGTGACGGTTACCCGTAAAAACATGTTGTTTTTTCCAATATGAGTTGCTAAAGTACAATTCATCAGTGTCAAGTAATTAATAAGGTTAAAACAGGCCTAACCTGATCATCAGATAAATGTTTTAAAATCAGGAGTTCAGATTGTTTATTGTGGAGTATTCAATGGTGAAACCAATAACATTTTAATAGTTTATGTTTAAACAGTTGTATAACATGTTTTGTTTATAGCAACATATGTATCTGGCATGTTTTGAAGTTTTTATTGGTGCATTTGACCATATTTGTTTCAAAAGCATTTTTGAAAAGTAACAAAATGAAAATGTTTTTTAATTGGAAAAAAACGCTTCATGAATAATAGAGATCCGTGAATAAACTATTTGATTTCGATTTCATTTTGAAGCTTAAACATAAAAAGAAGGGTTGAATTCAGAACAATAATTAAAATATTTACAATAAATATACCATATTTTATGTGTGGCTTTGAAATATATAACATTAACATTCCTATCAAAATTAAACATTAATTGCAATAATCGCATAGATCCCTCTGCATAACTCCTACATAGATTAATTGAAACAAAGATTATATTAATTATATGTGTCTAATTTACCATTTAGACATATGTATTTACAATCAGTTCATCAAATAATATTGAAATATTCGTCTGATTAAAAATGCATTGATCTTTAGAATTTTTCTCGTGTTAAGAGGTGCTATGGTAACGAGTTTTATGTATTCGGCCCAACAATTCACGAAAAAAGAATTATATTACAACCGGCAAGTATTGCTTTTGTTTTTAATAACAAGGCTAAGATTAATAAAATTTGCTATTATTTATTTTCGATCATCACTTTGCTTAATGATTTTGAAAAAAAAACAACCGAAATGAATAGTTTTCATAGTGTAATTTACAGTCGAATGAAAAAAGTACATAAGGTTATTGGCAGGCAGACGAGACACACTGAAAATTACAGTCTTTCCCGGCTTTTAAATAATGTACAGTGATTTTTTTGCCCAAAATAACAGCCCATTTCCCAATTGCAAAAAGTACAAAGGTCTGTTTCCCTATGGCAAGTAACATTTCCCCCCCCCCCCCCCCCCCCCAAAATCTGAACTTAATTTCCCCAAAATATGCCAAACTTTTCCAATAAACCAATTATTGAGTTTATTATACCGCAATTTAATTCCCTATCACTTCATAAAATAAATTTAGAAAGCAGTCAAACATGTACTTATAAATAATTGGTAAACTGTAATTAATAATTATATAAATAATGTTTATATTTTTTCCGAATTTCATTGTCTATCTCGCTTTTTCCCAATTGAAAAGGCACGGGCTGTAAAATATAAAGCGAACAAAATCACTGATGAGTAGCACTTGTGAAGGCTAAAAAACATTATTTTAAATGACTTACATTTTATTGTGACGGTAACAAAACATTTGCATAGCAGGGTATTTGCTTCTATATAAAAAAAGTCGGATATCAAAGCAAACTGACCCGATTCCAAACCAAAATTGTTGTTTTCCCCAATTTCCAAAAAAAATATTTTTTTTAGAAAGAAGAGTCTAATAATTATTATATTTCAATACAATGTTATTTCATAAACATCTTATAAAGTATATAACTATATGATTTAGTCCTGATGTGAAAATATTTGTTGATAAAATGATAAAAAAAATCCCAATATGGTCCATTTTGAAGATAAAAAGCCCCAAATTTGCAATTTAATTGATTAAAAAAAATCCAATTTGACCAGACTCTTTTTCCCAAAATGGCTAGAAAAACCCCTGCATAGTTCTGTTCAGTACTATAGGTTTTGTTTATACGTTTGTTGTAATTTATTTTATCCGCTAATGTAGACAATTACAATATACAGTGCAATGCCCAACATGCAACGGTTATTGTATTTCCGACGACAAATATTATGTTGTTTTTTTCCCGCTACATAATTAAAGTATACAAACTATGTATAAATGATAGGCCGAAAATTTATATATATTGACGAACATCAACCGCGCCTTTTTAAAGAGCATGGTGACACAACAAAACTATATGTAACATTTCAACGCGATCATGAGTATACCGTATAATGTATATCTTAAAACACATCAGGTACGTTGCATTTAATGGGAATTAAAATAGTATTACATCCGCGGTATATTTAAAGTTATTGACATATGTTGTCAAAAATTACGTTATTTTAAGTGTTTCAAAACTAATGTTAAATAATGTTAAATTCACAATACATAGGCAGTTTTAAATTCTGGTGCAAAAAAAAGAATAACAACACTATTTAGTTTTCATCAGTCAAAACGTATACCGTATTGATTTAAACATCACCATACCCGAGCATTTATAATATATATGATGGTAGATCATTGCATGATCACATGGATCACGTCTTACTAGTCATCTAATGCATTGCCGGTGATATCTTATACAAATGAAGTTTCCTTTTGCCATAAACACTGTTAGAAACCGCCAACCTAGTGCCGTTCTTAGACAAACCTATGCTGGTCGGTTTCTTCATATCCACTGGGTAGGTACCGATAATGTTTCCATCAACACTCAGGTGCACGATGGAGTTCTTATCCATACTACACACCAGCACCGTATCACCAGGCCCTACACAGGCACCACGAGGCTCCTGTATGTTCTCATTAGTGACTGCTCTAGATGTGCCATTCACGGTGTCGTACACGTACACTGTGTGAGCGAGTTGGTCAGTCAGTACTAACGTGTTCTTAGACTGGACATACGTGCATCTACTCTCAGCTATTTTGTACGTCTTCATAGGAAACGTCAGGGAGTGATCAAAGTCTGACTCTACCCCGTCCACTGATATCATTCTCACAGGACGGGGATCATCGTACGTACTCACGACCATGTTAGATGGAGACATGCAGCATATAGAGTCGAACTTGGATGATGTTTTGATCTCCCTGGTCAGTGTGATGGTATTGTCTGTACTCACAGACAGGAGACATACTACTTTATAACCACCACTCGTTACACACAGTGCATCATGAGACACACATACTACGTTGTATGGGTGATACTTGAACTTGTACGGTGTTCCAAGTCTCTGTAGTTGCTCATTCAGTATGATACATATCATGTTCTTGTTATCCACGGCTACCAGTCTCCCGTCCGGCAGGAAGTCCAGTCCACCGAGGAGAGGCTTCTTCTCATCATCTCCAGTCTTCTGTAGATCCACGGATACGAGCAGCTCCAGGGTGATGGGCCTTGGTTGGGATGATAAGCTCATGGGACTGGTCTTCACTGAAATAATAATACAAATTAATAACATTTAATAATAATAAATAATTTCACTTAAGGTCAAAATTACAATGTTTTGTATTTCTTTACTAAATAAGGAAACACATGTTTTTGGTATTCCTAAAATAACATTGACATAATGATGTCATTTTCATGGAAATATTAATGAAAAAATATTGCAATACGAAATGAAAAACGTTAAAGATAAGAATACAATTTAACTTAAGATGCTTCTGGAATACGACCCCTGAACACTTTCGTCCCTATACTTTAATCTGTAGAAGGGACTAGCTTACAGTGAGGCAAAATTACGACTTTCAGAAACACATTCATTGTTTTCTTAAAACCGATATTTACTAGAGCAAGCTCGACTTTTAACATCGACTGTGATATTATGCGTACAGAGGCAGTTGAAGGCTGCCTTAAAGCTGCCCAGCAGTGTTACTTATTAACATATGCGTGCATATGTCGAAGTTGGTGAGGTCCCTGCGCGCCTGAGGCTGCGTTATTTGTGGATCCGAAGTGTGCCCCAGTACTTATACATACTTAATATAATCTAATACACTCGCAAAAGTTTGGACGAATTTGGAATTATCACTGCAGTGTAGAGCCATGTAGTTGTTAGCGAAAGATTTCAATGTTGGTGTGGTCTTGTGTTGTGGAGGGGTGGGGTGGGGAAGCCGGAGTACCCGTAGACAACCCCACATGTACGGTATGGTGACCACAAACCAAACTCACATGCTTCAGGATTGGCCATTGAACCTCGATCACCTAGGTAAAAAGCGCGGTTAAATACAATATTTGCATACGTGATATAACAAAAACATGACCACTAGTTTTTATCTTTACAAAGTTTATTCACGAATTCGTCAGGTAAAACAAACAAGTTAACATTTCCAGAAATTAAAAGCCGTGACAAATTACAAAACTATATGAGTTAAAAGTACACCGTTATGTAATATAATATACGCATCATGGCATTGGAAATAGAGTGTTCATGCTATTCATTGACCAAGTTGTAAAAGGTGAAATCATAAATGTGGTATGAAACACATAACTAAAATCATATCTTAATAGACATACACAGTAAATGCATACATGTGACTTTCACCATTTCGATATTCGACCTATCTTAAATTCGTTAATTTCCTGGTAATTGCGACGAAATCGTAGCCGCCCGTACCTTTTCTGATCGTGATTGGAATATATTCCTTAACATATAAAGATGTACATTTTTCAATCAAAGTCGTAGGAAGTGATTAAAGTTAAAAATGAACTGCATGCAATTTAAATTGAAGAAAACGTGCGTATATGCATATAACCATACTAATTAGGCAGAATCAAAACAAGATAGGGGTTCTTAGAACCCATTTATGCCCAGCGTCTAGAAAAAAGGCCTGGGCAAACAGCGTCGTCTCATCTGGGTCTACGCTGTTTGCTTAACGGAATTTCTGTACGAAATATTGTAAATATAGAAATAAATATACTAGACATTCCTAATTTTGGAAATAAATTGATCCAATTTAGACGGATGGGAGAGTCCACTAGGCCTAAATGGGTTAAACACGATATTAGGGCCTCCGTTGTAGGGCGTTCGATTTGAAAGCAAATTGTCCCGGATCGAAATCGGACAGCAGACAAACTTTTTTACATTTATTATTGATTCAAGAAAATAATATAACAATATGATTTGTAAACAAATGTTCTCAACATTGAATATGATGGGTTTACTACCTTACTCGAATTCTCGGTTTTATCATTCTCAGCACGTTGCTATGGGAATGTCTGATCAGAGCGTTATGTATTACAAGGTTTTCAATTTAAGCGTGTGTTTTCTCGGCCCCAGTAATTCACGAATACATAAAATTGTTACACAGTGCAAGTATTGATTAATTGTAAAATACAATTATAACACAGCTAAGATGAGTCTAGAATTAATTTGATATTGTCGTTTTGTAATTAATTTGAAAACAAACAACAACTGACATTAACGGCTTTTTATAGTATCCTTTACATTATAACGATACATGACTTCTAAGACTATTTACAGGCACAGGTGACATGCTGGGAATTCTAGTCCTAGTCGACGTTTGTTGATCATTATATAGTGGCCAATGTACGTTAAACTAAAACAGGCATTATTTCGAGAGAACGCACAATTTCTTTCATGGTATTAATGGGGCCGTCCAACAGATTGGTAAGTTGACAAAATTATAAAAAGTTGTTTCAGATTCGCAATTTTTCGTTTTTGTTATGATATTTTGGAGGAAAAAGTAATACTGACCATTTACCATGCTCTTAAATATATATTTTATGCATCTTTTGACGATTTGAAAACCTGAAAATTATAAAGCGTCGTGCGACGCGAAACGATTGAATAATTTGGAAAGTTCTGTTGTTGTAGTTATAATTTGGGAATCTATGAGGATTGCTTATATACTAAGGTAAAAAATACATCCGCTTTACGCATAAGCATGGATGGTAGAGTACTAGAGTGGTCAATGCGGAAGACTTTTTACTCCAGGACTCAAGGGGTCAGTGGTTCGAGCCCTGTTGAGGGTTATTTTTTTCCTTTTTTTTAAATTGTATTCTAGTTGTTTTTTTACTGGAGATTTTTAGATTAAATGTTTAAATTTATTAATATAAAGCATTTAACGACATGCTTCAATACATTCCAAAATCTGTTGGACGGACCCTTTAAGAAAATATATGCATGGTTATGTTTTTAAAAAACAACAACATTCATTTAGAAGTACTTAAAGCGCCTACCGGTAACTACCGTACACACCGGTTAAGTTGCAAGAAAGGCAAATATAAATAGCATTACATACACAATATATTTAAAATCATTCAAATATACAATGTAACATTTCTTGAAGTTAAGTATAAAGACACATTTTACATAATAACAAATGCAAAATACAGAGCTAATTCTTCAACGATAAAATCTTATAACAACACTATTCAATTTTCTGTAAACATAATAGCATTACGAGTTGATTTAACCACATCAATTCACGAAAATCAATATTACATAATTGTGTATAAAGCCTGAGCACATGGATAACATCTTACTAGTCATCTAACTCATGGCCGGTGATATCTTATACAAGTGAAGTTTCTTGATGCCTTTAACTCTGTTGGACACTGCCAGCCTAGTACCATCCTTAGACACACATATGCTGCAAGGAACCTTCATATTCACTGGGTAGGTACCGAGAACGTTTCCATCAACACTCAGGTGCACGATGGAGTTGTTATTCTCACTACACACCAGCACCGTGTCACCAGGCCCTACACAGGCACCACGAGGTCCTTGTATGTTCTCATTAGTGACTGCTCTAGATGTGCCATTCACGGTGTCGTTCATGTACACTGTGTTAGCGTACCTGTCAGTCAGTACTAACGTGTTCTTAGACTGGACATATGTGCAATAACTCTCACCTAGTTTGAACGTCTTCATAGGAAACGTCAGGAAGTGATCAAAGTCTGACTCTACCCCGTCCACTGATATCATTCTAGCTGGACGGGGATCATCGAACGTACTCACGACCATGTGAGACGGAGACATGCAGCATATAGAGTCGATATTTGATGTTGTATTGATCTGCCTGGTCAGTGTGATGGTATTGTCTGTACTCACAGACAGGAGACATACGTGGAGTAACGTTACACACAGTGTATCATGAGACATACATACTACGCTTTGTGGGTGATTCTTGAACTTGTACGGTGTTCCAAGTCTCTGTAGTCGCTCATTCAGTATGATACATTTCATGTTATGGTTATCCACTGCTACCAGTCTCCCGTCCGGCAGGAAGTCCAGTCCACTGAGGAGAAGCTCCCTCTCATCATCTCCAGTCTTCTGTAGATCCACGGATACGAGCAGCTTCAGAGTGACTGGCCTTGGTGGGGACGACAGAAAAAACACGATGTCACGTAGATGCATAGTAATTGATATTAAGTGACAGAAACATGAATCGCTGAAGAAATGCTTATTATTGCAAAGAGTAATTATGTAAGATTATCTTGAATGAACATATAAAGCTACAATTCAACTAATTTGTTACAAATACAAACACATGTTGATAGCGATATATTTATTGCCAAACTTATACTGTTCATGAAGAATATTGGTTACACAAAGAATGATAAAATAAACAAAGTATATATGTAAAAATTACAATGATAGCACGTAAATAATAAGTTGAAGTAAGCGAAACACAATATTAGAATAAAAAGAACACCTTACACACTAACTTAAGGTTAAAGTGATATTATGGACATCTAACAGTATATAGGTGTCTTTCGCAACCGTTGTTTATTTTTGGTGTTTTCACTTCATTTACACTTATATTTGTTAATGCAGCATCAGCATAATAAAGCAATATCCATGAAAGAATAAAATAATGCATTTGAATATCAACCGTACTTTCGTTTGACCACTGATCATGCATGAACGATGTGAATCTAAATTTAGTTTTAGTGCAGATTGGTTTATATCTATTCATACGACACACGAACACTAACTCCGATCCTAATAAAAAGACAGTTCCGCTCGGCTTAGATTACTGTACAGTCATGTAAAATATCGAATATAACATATTTTTTTATAAACAATTGGTAGCAAGATGAGTTGCCGATAATTGGTCAGTTATCACATTTAAAATAACTCTTTTGACCTGTTAATTCTTGTCAGCTCAAATCAACAGTCAAAAATGCCTATAATATCACTTTAAAAAATAATGAAAGGTTGGAAGAGGTGAATACATGATATTTATTGTATACCTGTTTATATAATCCAATATGCCGTCAGCATTCGTACTACTTACCAATATTCTACCGTATTGGTATATATATATTATATATTCAGTATTGGGCGGTCCGAGTTTAACAGATGAATTCAAAGTTTTCTCCGAACGTTTTCTTAATAAAAAAATGTTATGATCTGTTGAAAAAGTACCAGTATCACTGGTCTGCAGAACAGCGGTTAAATTATGTGCAAACATTTAAACTATCATTAAAATAACTTTCTTAACTATTTGTGATGAAAAAATTGCTATAAATCGCTCCTAAGCGGACTTGCCGTTGTTGCGTAAATAAATCGTGAAAAATGCAAACAACTGAACGAATATGAAAGATATAATGTGTATATAATTAAACAAAATATATATTTAACTGCGTTGTGCACAATACTGTGATACATTTGTTCTCGTTAACAGTTGGAATACGAAGCTGATATGTTCGCTTTGTTCTGGTCCAAATATATCGCCGTATTGTACAACACTTTGTTAAATAACGTAACGTTATATAGAGCCTTTAACTACATATTACATATTTTAACTACACATAGTATATATATTTTTTAAACATATCATATATATTTTTATAGTCAATCGCTTTCAGCATTAAAAAAAACACACGTATGATTGAACTATGATTACGAAAGAATGAATTTTTACGTGTATACATTTTCAACATAAAATGGTTCTGAAGTGTTTACTTTTTAAATGATTACGCCATAACGTTAGACCTTTCTGTATTTTTTTTATAAATCATTATCGTCGTGTTGGGAATGTTGGTAAACGGCAGCCAACGTGCAAAGTTCATACTATTGTAAGCAAAGACATAATACAATAATTCATATACAAGATGAAATATACAACGACCGAAAAATTAATTTGCAAAACAATAGTATTGGTTTAAATTTTGGCAATTATTTTTACCGCAAACAAATGCGAAACCATAAAAACAATGCGTTAGAGAAAAAGATTTTTAGTTACTTTTATTTCAAACAAATGATTAACACAACTATTAATCGACTATTTTTAATTTCCTGCAAAGTTGTGATGTTTGAAACTTAAAGTTAAACACAATATAGCTTCTTTTCAATAAGATATGGATACTTTACAGCTATTATATATGCGTATTTTATGTTAAGGTATTATGTTTACAGAAAATAAAGAAACACATTTTTATTTAATTAAAACAGTATATAAAACACGTAAAAATACAATTATTTAACAATTATTGAAATAAAACAGAACAGTTAAAACAATTAAATAATAACACTGTCTACACAAATATGTGAATATATAGCGTTCTGGTACAGATACTTGTCTTTAAACAATACATTTATTTTTCAGCTTACTTTTAAATACGTTTTTCCTATTCAGTTTTCTAAAAACGAATAAAACATCAGAATGGCGAAAACATACATATTCATGTGCATTAAACATCAAATTAGAATGGGAAATACTTTCTTTGTAATCAGATCGCCTGTGAGTGGCTATCCTGTACTTCTACCAAATGTTTTAGAAAATTACTATCCGCTAAAGTCACAAACGCAAAAATAAATCAGAGCTTAGCTGCTTAATACAGACTGTTTCCTTAACTGGTCGTTTAAGTTTTTAACAAACCGAACAGAAAAGCAATAACAACACAGGCTTTACGTGCTTCCGTAATGTTCTTTTCAGCGACTGCTCTAAATGGTCACGGTGCGAGACGTGTACACTTTGTGAGCGTACCTGTCAATAAGTATCAACTTCTTCTTAGACTGGACATACGTGCAATAACTCGGATAACCTTTGTACATCTTCACATGAAACTCCATGTGCTCAAAGTCTGACTATCCACCGTCCATGAATATCATTCTAATAAAACGGGGATCACACCATCTGATCAATATCATGTTAGATGGAGACATGCAGCATATAGATGAGAACTGAGATGATGTTTTTGATAATGTGTTGATCTCCCTTGTAATACGAATGGCATTGTCAATGAAATCAGCCGGGCTGTCTTGATATCATCATTAAAAGCAAGCTAAACATTTGATATACACACTGCGCAACCTGGTTACTGCACAATCATGTATGCTGTTCTATGTATCGGTAGTCATTCATTCAGTATGCCACATGTCTTATTTACGCTATCAATTGATACCAGTCTCCTGTACTGCAAGAAGTCCAGTCCACTGAGAAGAGGCTCCTTCTCATCATCTTCAGTATTTTGAATGAACGAAACATTCCGATCTTGAATTATATTAAACATTGCATTGTTATGTTCAGGTCTAGAGTGGTTTTCAATTTTATGTTTTATGTAATTTGTTTTATCCGTTAAAACAAAAAAAAAAATCTACAGTTCAATACCGAAACTGCAGCCGTTATTTTATTTCCTACGACAATGATATTGCCTTTTTTCCGCTGCATACTTAATGTACGTAATAAAGGTGAACATAGTCACAAAAAGCGACCGATCAGTAGATTTTTCCGCTCATTGGGCATGCGCCCTGCCGATGAGCGCTCGGACACAGGGTCATTTTGTAGCATTAGGTGGCGTCCGGATTAATTTAAAATGTCACTTAAATTTTTACCTGACGTCCGTCACGGGAAGGAATCGAGTTGAGATTAAAAAAAAGGTCGGACGAGCAACGAACGGTTATCGCAAAGCGATCGCCCGACATCGGATTAATTGAACGTGTATCATCAAAAATCAAATTATTTCCCAGAGACATATACATCGGCCGGCGACCGTCTGATTTCCGGAGGGCCTCCGCACGATGACTGACGGACGCCGGATGGAGCTCGTCATGATACACGTACAACGCATCCGATGTTGGGCGATAACCGTGCGTCGATCGTCAGATCTTTTTTCGATCTCAACTGATCGGACGGTGATTGGTCTCTTTTTGTGACTGAGGTATTAACCTGTGTAACTTTTCGGATGTCGGACGGCTCCGACGTGTCCAGTCTTTCTGATGCCTGGAGATCGGACACATCGGTCCGACGACCGGATTATTTGTGACTGAGGCAGTACATTAATAAAAATTGACCACTTGTCAACGCGCTTCAATAGAGAAGATAGTGACGCAACATAAATATATACTATGTGAACGCGATCATTAGTATACCGTAGAATATTTATCTTGAATGTGAATACAAAACATTTAAAATGCATGTTATGTGAATTAAATTTGTATTACGAACACACTGATTTTTAATACATATAACATTTCTTGCAGTTTTTTTTTAAATGTATTAAAAACGCATTTTAAGTAATCATAAAATCATAAATTCACAATACAGAGACAGTTTGAAATTTTAAAGCGATCAAACCTAATAACAATATTATTCAATTTTTATTAAACGCAAGAGTATTGATTAAACGTCCCACATAAACGTATATATTTAATCTGTGTACACAAATGATCGCATGGTCAACATCTTACAAGTCACCTATTTCATTGCCGGTGATATCTTATATAAGTGAAAATTTGTTTTGTCTCCAGCGCTGTTGGACAACGCAAGCCTAGTGCCATCCTTTTTATCTTAATGTCTTCAACTATACAATATAACATTTTTGAAGTTAAGTGAAAGACACATCCTACATTATAACAAATGCAAAATATATAAGAAGTTAGCAATCTTGCGAAATTTTTCAACGATAAAACCTTTTAACAACACTATTCAATTTTTATTTAATTGAATAGTATTCCGAGCTGATTTAACAAAACCAATACACAAAAGTCAATACTTAATAATTGGGTATAAAGCGTGATCACATGGATAGCATTTACATCTTTCTACTCATCTAATTCATTGCCGGTGATATCTTATACAACTGAAGTTTGATGGAGCCTTCAACACTGTTAGAAACCGCCAACCTAGTGCCGTTCTTAGACAAACCTATGATCCTCGGGTACCTAATATCCACTGGGTAGGTACCGATAATGTTTCCATCAACACTCAGGTGCACGATGGTGTTCTTACCCTTACTACACACCAGCACCGTGTCACCAGGTCCTACACAGGCACCACGAGGTTCCTGTATGTTCTCATTAGTGACTGCTCTAGATGTGCCATTCACGGTGTCGTTCATGTACACAATGTGAGCGTACCTGTCAGTCAGTACTAACGTGTTCTTAGACTGAACATACGTGCACGAACTCTCTCCTCCTTTGTATGTCTTCGTAGGGAACACGACGTGCTCAAAGTCAGTCTCCACCCCGTCCACTGATATTATTCTCACAGGGCGAACATCATCCCACGTACTCACGACCATCTGAGACGGAGACATGCAGCATATAGAGTCAAACTTGGATGATGCATTGATCACACTGGTCAGTCTGATGGCATTGTCTGTACTAACAGACAGGAGAAATACTAAGTTACCAGACGTTACACACAGTGTATCATGAGACACACATACTACGCTACCTGGGTGATACTTGAACTTGTACGGTGTTCCAAGTCTCTGTAGTCGCTCATTCAGTATGATACATTTCTTGTTCATGCAATCCACGGCTACCAGTCTCCCGTCCGGCAGGAAGTCCAGTCCACTGAGTAGAGGTTCCCTCTCATCATCTCCAGTCTGTGGTAGATCCACGGATACGAGCAGCTTCAGAGTGACTGGCCTTGGTGGGGATGATAAGCTCATGGGACTGGTCTTCACTGAAATAATAGTAACAAACTAATAACATTTTATAATAATAATTCAAATCGGCACCCTTTGAGAGAAAAATTATTGCAACTGAGAGGGTATTTTAACGCTCTATTAAAACTACCCGTATTTTCCAAATCATCATCAATAATCATCATCATGATCCTCATGATCATCATCATCATCATCATTATGATCATCATGATCATCATCACCATGATCATCATCACCATGATCATCATAATCATGATCATCATAATCATGATCATCACATCATGATCATCTATATTTCGCAACGACCCCCGTCACATAATAAATCTAAATAAAAGCGCGGAATTTATATTTTATTAGTATTTTTGACAGTCCTGAATTGTTTTCTGATAGACAGAAATACAAATATTAGTTTACTGAAAATGATGTAAAATTATGAATACATGACCAATCCACATGCATAGTAAACATGCATGGCGAACTGTCTACGTAAATTGTATTATAATGTTACTATTAGTGTTTTTTGGTTACAAAGAGAACTCCGTTGTTGTTATATTGGATAAGGTAAAACAAATGTGTTCTTTTTTTCCACAAGCATCGCCAACAATAGGGTAGGTAGATCGAACTGACTTTTTTTCTTATTATAAAGCATTATTTACCTTTCTTCATGAAACATCTTTTTTCCAAACTTTATTGAGGAAGTTCAATGACATAAATCTTTCACGCGCCTATTCAATATTTTGTCTTTGTTTATAATAGTTACTTAAAGGGGCCTTTTCACAGATTTTGGCATTTTTTTAACTTATTCATTAAATGCTTTATATTGATAATTGTAAACATTGGATCGTAAAAGCTCCAGTAAAAAATCAAGAATAAAATTAAAAAAAGGAAAAGATCATTGCCCGGAGCAGGTTTCGAACCAGTGACCCCTGGAGTCCTGCCAGAGTCCTGAAGTAAAAACGCTTAAGCCTACTGAGCTATTCCGCCGAGTACACATACTAAACGTATTTTATACCTTATATAAGCAATCTTCGTAGTTTCACAAAATTTAACGACAAAAACAGAACTCTCCAAATTATTCAATCGTTTCGCGTTGCAACGCTTTATAATTTTTAGGTTTTAAAATCGTCAAAAGATGCATATAATGGCTATATTAGACCATGGTAAATGTTCAGTATTACTGTTTCCTCACAACTATCATAACTAAAACGAAAAGAGTGGACAAAGCAAACAAAATAGGTTCGGTCGGGTTAACAACTTTTGTTATGCCTTCGTACTGATGAACGTAAGTTGTATATTTTAGACAACAAATTGTATACTCCTGAATCTGAAGTAAATAATATACATGTACAACAGATCATAAAGACCGAATACCATTAACATAGGATTTCTCACTGCTCATTTATGGTAATGTTTAATAATTAAATAGTTCGAGAGATTAAATGTTGCTAATGAAGACACGGGCGCATGGACGCACGGGCTTAATTAAAGCTTAGATGCTCGACTTGAACACCACGTTTTTAGCTGAGGTTCAACCCGCTAAGCTTCGTGGTAATGATTTATATACATCAATATTCCTCAGCATTACTTAAGTAAACACATGTTAATCCATACTTTTGCAAGAACTGTAAAATATTTTGCTTAAGAATGATCGTGAAAGATAACGTAATAATATCCTCGTATGTCTGATAAAGACTTATATACTAAAGGGTTTTGTACGCGATCACGCTATTTTGATGAAATAACCATCAAACTACTGACTCGAGCTTGACTGTCACTATAATACCGTGTCCCCTCTATCGAACGACCCATCACGAACGCACCGAAAGTTCACTCGTAGTTAATCGGGAACTGTGTATGACGTCAAGACTTGGATTGTTCAGTTTGATGCGAGTCTATACGTCGCGATACGACGTTTTTCGTCCGGTGGCGGCATTATGGTTACACATTGGAATAGATAAACACTAACGTGTGTACACGAATCAGTACCCCCACACCCCCGGGAAGACGTAAGTATAATCGATGGTGACTACGAATTTAAGCTACACCCGGAAACAAATTTAACAATTACTGTAAATGATGTTTTTATATCGCTGGCTTATATATACGTTGTGATGCGTATTGCAACGTCGTGACGTACTTTACGCTAGGTCACGATTTTGTCAGTTACAGCTTTTACGCTCTGTAACGGTTTGATATTGAGTGAAGTTTTAATTAGTGACTATATGCTCTCCATTGTTGGAGCGCAAAATCTCTAACCTGTTATTTCTATGTACAAAGATGTTAACATCATTCTGGAAAAAAATGCTGGTCAGTTAAGGGGTTTAGCGTACGACATTACATGAAGCATTTGTGTAACCTTGACCCTTAATGTGAATCGTATGACCTTACATGAAGTGTAATTATTGTGTGACGTTGACCTTAAGCCTAGACATGAACCTTGAACTTAAAGCGGGTATATACGATTTTTATATGTGTTAAATTGTAATGTATTGATACAAATATGTTATCATAACACACAATATGCAAGAAAAATGATACATTTAAGACGAATTTCATAAAATGCAGCAAATACAAATTAGCGCCCCGAGCCGATTGTGACGAAGATAATTCGTACATATTTTCCTACAATAACCGATGCATTCGTCTTTTTAGTGAGTGTTCGTAAGTCGTAGGAATCGATATCGCTGCAGGAATGAACCGTTAAACTAAATTTAGATTCACATCGTACATGCATTATATACATGCTGGCGAATTCGGCTGTACAGCCTTTTTCGATTCCAGAATTAAATATATGGCTAATTTCGCATTTTTCGACACATGTTCTTCTTAACTTTTATTAAAGTTTATATTGAAATATATGTATAATAAGTTTTTTTACACATTTTATATTAATTAATAAATATTTGACAAGATCGTATATACCTGCTTTAATCCTAGACATGAATCTTACATATGACACAAAGCAAGGAAGAAGAAGGAGAAGAATTATGGGATGTAATTACATAATCCACTGCTGCATAGTAAAATAATGGCTAAATAATAGATATTTCTACAAATGTGAGACCTTTGATGTGTGACCTTGACTTTGGTCAAAAACACATAGGGTTGCACTGCCTGATAATTGAGAACAACTACTTCAGGACATTTTGAGAATCCATTTTAGTATGATAGTATCCTTAACAAATAAGGCATATTTAACCAAAATGTGTGATTTTGACCTTTGTGTGTGACTTTGACCATAACCCTAGCAACCTGGATCTTATATTTGACACTCAGCTAGATAATGGAGAACAACTGTGGACAGTTATTATAGAATCCCTTGATGCATAGTAAAGGAGTTACTAAATAATGAATAATTCACCAAATTGTTTACCATTGACCTCAATGTGTGACCTTGACCTTAGCCCCTAGGATTATGGGTGTTGAATGTGAAGCCCCCACCCCCTGATGCTTGAGAACAACTATGGTAAGTTTCATGGCTCGAGCTCATGTGTTAACGGAGATAAAGCTCTAAGCTTATATTAAAAAACATTTTTTTCAAGATACAAAGGGACATAACTCCGTAATTAACAGATGTTGTACAATACCATTTGGCGTTCCTCATCCTCTTATCCATAAATGTACTCAAACCAAGTTTCAATGAAATCCGCCAAAGCACTTCCAAGATATGGCTCCGGACACAATAGTGCCTGACGGACGGAAGGACGGACGGAAAGACGGACGGACGGACAACGCCAAAATAATATCCATCCGCCTATGGCAGGGGAAAATAATAAGGACGAGGCTTGTAATAGACACGTGCTTTTTGTTAAATGCCATTGTATACATACGCTGTCGATGTGTGACGTCACGGACTTCCTGTTAGCCTGTGACTTTTTTATTTATGAATAAATTTTCCCCCGTGTGTCGCTTTTCAACTTATTTGTGTGATTATTCTAGTTTCATGATATGCAATACTGTTATACTATTTTCATTTTGCGCCTGTACTGTTATAATGTTTTCATTTTGCGCCAACACGTGCATGAGACGCATCCACTAATCATTTGCAAAAATCAACATACTGTGTATATATACACAGTTGGTCGAAAAAAAACCATCTTTCAGTGCATTAGTTTTAAAGAACTTGTCCACTTGATTTGACGGATACACAAACGTTAACGTTTATCTTAAAAGTATGTGATTGCAAACTAGTTCAGAAGTTAAAGTAGAAACTACAAGCCAACACAAGAACACACTTTTGGTGGCAAAGACACGTATGAAAACAAAATTGTTTGTGTTTGAAAAAAAACAATGTTAACGTTATCACTTTAAAACAAGACTTCAAAGAAATGCCAGAAAGTATGCTTGTTACAAATAATCGTATTCTTCCGCGGACTATATCATAGTGTATGCGGATGGAAATCCGCACATAATGTATTGTATAGGTCTTTGTGCTTACGCATCCGTATAAAGATGACAGAAACGTAGTGACGTCACGGTATGTATACAGCGTGTACAAAACCGCCCTAGACGAGCCGATTAACCATGTCAATAGTTAAGAAGGCCACCGATCTGACCAGTAAGTTGAACAACAGTGGTAGAAGACTTTATAACAGTTTCCAAGTCGGGTCGCATATGACCGTTGTTAGAGTGGCGGGCTTAATAAAAATGTATATTATTCCATACAGTACGCCTGATCATCGATGGCGATATAAGTTAGCTATTAAAATAAAACAATAAGTAACACTGGCTGACAATCTCATTCAAATTAAATCCAAATGTTAGCTCCATAAGTTGCCGCTGTTAGTGGTGAGAATAGAGCACCAGACTTGGATTGATTTTCATGAGATTGCAATTGCTAGTCCTATAAAAAAAACGCTTGGGTTTTCAACGTCGATCGCCGAAGAATAAGAGGCAAAAGTTCGATGACCCTGATGTAATATTTTTAATTTTATTTATGTCGTTTCCGCGACTAGGTTACTCGTTATCAAGACTTAGCAACTCGTCTCCACGACTTAGTAATTCGTGAAAAAAATAACGTGGGAACGAGTAAGTTGTTGGAACGTCAGACAAATAACTCACCCTATACGACTCGGGTTATATTGTTCAAGAGGTCTTAGGTAAACGCACCCCTGTACGTCGATAATCCAAACTGAGTAGGATAATACAAACTGAAGAAACAAATGGCGACAGAAATGAAGACTTCAGTAAACGGAGTTACGCTTTTTTGCAGTACGGTGGTATAAATTTATATTATACCATTTGGTATGGTTTAGCCTCTAGAATTGATAACCTTGCTTTAAACGGCAGTAAATGACGGCGGGAAAGCGAATCCGAAATTCATAACTGCCCAATCAAAACGCTTCTTGGAGTATTTACAAATCACATATTTTCGCGTTGAATTCATCATCATGAAGAGACTGGTATACAAACTCCAACAATAAAGCGATTGGTCGTTAAAAATTGCCGTGTACGTACGGAATACATTACCGTCATTTTCTGCGAACCTATAAGAATATTTAACTTCAATGTACATTTGCTGGAAGGTTTTACAAGTTTAGGTTGATTGCGACTATTTGGTATTGGAAATGATAAGGCGATATTCAAAACCTAAATTGTGTACAATATTACTTGTACATTGCCTTGTCAGCCACCCCTATTTTAAAAAGTTCAAACTGATATGAAATATTATTCTGTCATGTAATCCGTTTTCCAAAGAAACTAAATAATAAGCTTTAGTTTTTGTTAATACAATGATGCAGTGTCTTTATATACTAGTATCTCTAATATTCATATGCAGATGTCTAAACGTGCTGTCGTGCTTTGTGTAAGGAAAGGTTTTTGAACGATGTGGTACTACTTGATTTATACAATTCAAAGGGCACTTGAGAAATTAACTCGCAGTTTTACGCATTGAAAGCATTCTTGAAACATACAAAAGCGTCTACTTACAATATAGGTGTATGCTCTAACAAGATGACTCGATGTTATCATGTACACAATGCGGGGCTACAAAATTGCGCTTGCGAAGATATATTCGCCCATGTCATATATAAACATTTATCCTGCCACATGCCTTTAAATCAGCCCGATAACCAGGTAACCTAATATCCCAAAAGATATTAGGCTAGATGACCACGTGGCCTCGAATATTCGTCAGTTGCTATCCGCGCATGCGCATGCATTTACTATTTTCTATTAATAAAATATACTTTTTTTCTATTAATAAAATACCAAATACATGTAAAGAACTGTTTGTTTAAACATTATTATTTAAACAGCATAATTTCGTCTTTGTGTATTGAATTAATAACAAGTAACTCGATTTCTATGTGTCTTAACAAGATGGAAGCTAGCCTAAGCGCTTTGCCTGACGTGACGTCACCATGTTTTTTTTTCGCGCGTGATGTTTACCATATTAAATATTTAAACACAAAATACTCGAAAAGTAGATATTTTAGAAACATTTCAACGAATGTTGTAAATGTGACAGGATAAATAGAATAATAGGTTGGTGACGTGGATGGAGAATGGTTATCTTGCTCGTCGGAGGATATTATCGGGTGAGCCGATAAATTCCTCCGACTTGCCAGATAACCATTCTCTATCCACGTCACCAACCTGTTATTCTCTATTTCAGTGGCCACTTGCACACAATAATAAAATATTTAAATAATCGTTGGATAAATTCGAAATTTTTTTCACTGCTTTCAATTAACTGTATTGAATAATACTAACAAAACAATAATCGCTGTTTTTAATTCTAATTTAGATGGGGTGGGGTTTTTCGGCACTGCACCAGTACGTTACAAATTACATCATACTTATAAAATAAAGCATTCATGAAGGCCTTCAAGACTAGATTCTAAACACAAATATAGTTGTGTGCAAGTCGATGTGCTTTGTTATCTCATCTTATTTAACAGTACCTGTAACTGAGCTAAAGTAGCTATATCGGTTACTTCACACACACACACACACACGCACGCACGTACGTACGCACGCACGCACGCACGCAAACCCATCACTTCTATAATGACAATAAAAGAAAGTGTCATGTGTTACTCAATAAGGTGAGATTTCGACAAAATAAGAGTCATAATGTGCAACACACATATATTCGTCCGTGCATAAAATGTAGTTCTGGTTACGTTTTACAATTAAATAAGAGATTCAAAGGCACAATCAGCAAAAGTTTTTACGAATTCGGTTTCATAATTTTAGGGAATTATTTATACTGGAGTCGATTCGTCGGTGGATGGCTTTGTAACAAACCGCCAATAACTCAAATAATTAAACAGAGAGTCTGTCACGCACGCGTACACTCGAACAGTCAGTCACTCAGATGTCTGAAAAGTCAGTCAATCACTCACATATCCATGCTCACAGTCATTAAATCATGCACACATTCTAACGGGCAGTCAATCACTCACATGCACACTAAACTATTTTCCAGTCAAATAATCACAAGTTCTTTCGCAAAGTCAGTCAGTCCTTCCTGCATTCTAACAGTCAGTGAATCGCTTATATATAAACTCGCGCTGTCAGTCTGTCACTCACACATTCGAACAGTCATTCACTCACAAGAACTCTCGCATAGTTACACAAGCCTTCACTCTGAATTCTTAACGAGGATGCACAAATCCTAAAGCGTGTTTTACAGTTCATTAAGTCTACAGGCAAAAAATTGAAATATCATGCCTAATAGTGTATACAGCATGTAGTAATATTGCATATAGTTGCTTATTACATGCTCTTATAAGACAAAGAACTACATATATTTTCAGGATCTTTAAATATATATGAAAATCCAAAGTCATCTAAGAGTGTCCTAACATATGAGTTCAAGTTCGAAAAGCACATTTTACATTTTGTTAAGCAATACAGTACATACCTCTATAAAGGCCTATTTTACTTTATTGTGTTAAACTCTATTATTGGACCCAATCCCGTGTACTATACCCCGGTTTATTGACACAATGCTGTGGTCACACTGCAGTGACCATTATCAGGTAAAATCATGGACCTTTACAAACAAAGGGATGCGTAACTTCAATGATCCGAAGAACAAGCTAACACGTTGTCGCGCTAAACGGAAACGAGACTTGCGACCCAACGAGACTTCGCGCGACTAGGCAAAATTTCACAGCCGCCATTTTGACAAACCGAGGCCGTGACAACGCGATTCAGTCAGATTACGATTGCCAATTAACCAAGTGTTGCCAACAAAGATTTATTCATTGCAAAGATTTCGAGGGGTTAGAGCCAGAACGTGGTAAGTGCACTTTTTTTCAAAAATCACTTTTTTGCACGTTTAGAAAGCTAATCAAATACTCTTCAATTTGCACTATTCTCTGGAATCATGTCTTGTATACCACATAGTATATCCCACCGAACCAAGGTGCAAAAAGTGCTTATCGACAAATCCCTTGTATGCCAGAATGTTTTACATCCTTTTAATGACTGCAAGAAAGCTTTAATAGCACTTAAGTCTTTTTGGCACAATATGTTTTCATACATATTGAGAGGTAAAACATGTGCCAAAAGGATTTAAGTGCATTTAAATCATTTTAACATAAACCAGTTGTGCCCCTTATTCAAGGTAAAATAAAATAAAATATGAAGCCCTTACCTTGTAAAGGAATTACTTATCTGGTTTATATCAACAGGAAACACAAACTATTGTGCTAATGGGTAATTAGATAGGGAGAAATATGACTTCATCGGTGTTTATGTTGATTAAAGACACTGTTCTCCCACTAAGATGGTAAAATAATATAATTGTTTCAACACCTTTCTCATTGAAAGTTCTTTCTAATAGAAAGAAGATGTTTTCAAAGAAAACTATTTTTACAGTAAAAGGTAAGATTTTTAGGTATTATATTTGTGTGTAAAAAGCTGTCGATTATAATTAAAATACTAAAATGTTTCACATTTGGACTTGAAAGGCAGGAAGAAATTAATGCTTATCTTTTTTAGATTTTGCAGTATTAATTTTTATACTTGTATTACAGGTATATGTCTCTTTGACTTCAGTGCCATTTGATATGTTCACTATAGAGAGGCTTTATTGCAGATGTATACTTTTATGGTTATAGCATTCAAGCAGGCAGTTCATTACACATTGAAAGTTTGAAAAAGCATGTTAAAAGCTGTGCATCTATTAACTTATTTTAAAATAAACGTTTAACATGCCAAAGTTGTGCTTATATTTTTCCAAAGAGTTCATATCAACGTCAGAAGAACGTCTTATGTTCAAACATAACGGCAAAGGGTGTTACGACTGATCTGATTCGACGTTTCACTTTTAACGTAAAGAATGCGGAAAACCTAATTGGTGAATATTCCAGTGATCATAAATTGGAGAAATGGTATGTGTGCGACGATGAGACCTCCTTAAAATAAGTGAATCCACAGTATGACGTCATCGGAATGTGCGTTTAAAAACGTCAATCTTTATGTTTAAAAGTATAAACTGGTGGACACACCTTGTCATAGTGTACGCATCGTTATAATTTTGTCTCTAATGATTTATGATAAACACATGTTTTGTGGATATTCTGAAGACATAGAATAGCTTAATCATTGTTCTTATATGTTTACTGTAGTGAATAACATATCTTTAAATTTTTCATTGAAAATAAAGAAGTGAAATTCCAGGTGCTGAAGCAGTATTGCATGTTAGTGACATGCAATTAGTTGGTAAGTAATTTAAGGCAAGTGACCAATTACCAAATAGTACAACACAGCACAATACAAAACAACATAAACATATATAAGAATAAAGCTTGGGTCACCGCCTTGGAACGGTCAACCTCACACTTGGCCCAGCAATATTCATGATACATATAAGAATGAATAAAATTTAACCTCATAGCATTGCACCTCAAATTAAACAATAATAAAAGGAAACCAAAACGCATTCATTTTAATTACCATTTAATTACTCAATGGTAGGGAAGAGACCAGAGCAACAAAGTTACAACCTTTTGAGGAACGATGAAATGAAATTACGAACAAGTGTCAACTACATCCCTTATTTTTAGAAAAAAGATTTGAGAATATAGCAAACCAACGTTTATTTGAATAACATAAATCTTTACTCAAATTAAAAAATATAAGGCGTCGGTTAAAACTAAACCCATACATTCCTGAGTAGGTAAGCAGCTAGAAATTCTCGCATGATTTCTTAGCTTCCTCAACTGACTTTTTTCTCCTGGCAGTATTTGATGTAACATTATGCACTCAATTGTTAACTGTTAATGACGAACACATATTTTATAGAAAATGTTAAAGATATATTCATGTTCTGTAATCAAATCCCTTATCAGTAAAACAAGGCAACAAATTTTCCCCATACATGTTGCAAACGGACACAGATTGAGCAATATTTAAAGGACACGTTCTTGATCGTTCTTGTTGATGCCCTGTGTTAGTGTCATTTACAGATCAATATGGAACAATATAACATAAATTGGTTAAAAAGTTCGCAATTTATTTTAACAAATATTATTAAAGCGAGACTATACGATTTTTGTATGTGTTAAATTGCAATATATTGATTAAAATATGTTACAATAACGCAAAATAGGCAAGAAAAATATACATTGAAGACGAATTTCATAAAATGCAGCAAAGACAAATTAGCGCCCTGAGCCGATTGTGACGAATGTATTTCGTACATATTTTCCTACAATAACCGAAGCATTCATCTTTTTATTAGGTTCGGAGTTAGTGTTCGTGTGTCGTATGAAAATAAATATCGTTGCAGGAAATTAAAATGATCCGTGAAACAAAATTTAGATTCACATCGTACATGCATGATATACATGCTGGCGAACTCGAATGTACAGACATTGTCGATTTCAGAATTAAATATCAGGCTTATTTCGCATTTTCGACACATGTTCTTTTTAACTTTTATTTTAATTTATATTGAAATATATGTATAATACGTTTTTACACGTTTTATATAAATTCATAAATATTTGACAAAATCGTACAATCTCGGTTTAAAACGGAAATAATACAGTTTATGAAATGACATAAAATAAATATTAAACAAAGATACGCATGTCTATTAAAACATGCCAACTTAAAATAATATACAGATAAAAAAACAGTAAAAGCATATTACAATACCATACAATATGTACTGCTATATATTTGTTTAATTTGTATTTACCGGTTTATGTCTGTTTTTGTTTAATTTAAATTTGTTGTTGTATTAATTTCTTTTGGTTATATCACTGACTTATGTCAGTCAACCTTCTCACAAAATATGTGAAAAAGTCCCTTCAAAATCTTACACTTTCTTCCTTCCATGACTATCCCAGCCCATATTACAATAAAAATGACCCACAGGTCAGTACAGGGGCAAGGTGGGGCCATCCTTAACATGGTTAGAAGAGGCAGAATGAAAAAAACAATAAACAATTATTCAAAGCAAAGTTAAATATATCAATATGCTTAAATGTATTTTGAAACAAGTATAACTAGTTAACATTAAATGATAGAGAATAAACTAAATTTATACAGACATGTTTGCATTCATATTTAGATGTACAGTGGCATAAAGATGACATTTACTCCTCTTTTTTATAAACTGCACTCCTCTTTTTTCTATCTCGTTCCCACGACATACTAACCAGAGAGTACGAGTTAACTATGTCGTGGGAATGATTTATTTAGTCGAGAGAACGAGATACAAAAAAGAGTAGTGCAAAACTAAATAAATGAAGAGTGCAATGAAAAAAGTGCATTAAATAAAGGAAAGTGCATTAAACACTTTACTGCACCGCTCTTTGTTTCGTTGCACTCCTCTTTTATTTCACTCTTTTTTTTCTATCTCGATCGTTCCCTTAACTTAGTAAGTTGTCCCATAACATAGCTTACTCGTTCCCACGAGTTAGTAAGTCGTTCCATTGGGATAGTTAAAATGCTCTCTTCTTTTGTTTAATGCACCCCTCATATATTTACTGCACCGCTCTTTTTTGATTGCACGCCTCTTTCATTTAGTTGTGCATCCTGTTTTTTTTCTATATCGTTCACTCGACTAAGCTGACTGTTCCCTCGAGTTCGAGTTAGTAGGTCGTTCTCTCAAGTAAGTATGTCGTTGGAACGAGATAGAAAAAAGAGGAGTGCAATGTAAAACAAGAGGAGTGATTAACAAAAAAGAGTGAATGTCACCTATATGCCAACGTACTATTGATGATCAATACATGCATCTTACTGGAACGTTTTGAACAACTTTGATAGAGGATCACCCATTGATCATTTATGTGAAGGTTTGTTCGAATCTTCCCAGTGGTTGAAGTGGAGATTTGAAGCTGATTGTAGACAACACAAAGAGAAGCCAATAACCACGTTAGCTAACTCTCAGTAGAGGACCAAAATACAAGATGCAAGGCAAATACTAAAGCACAGAAGATTTAACAGTATGCAGTCGATAAAATTGTGATCAATCTCAACTTAGGTAAGTCTCGGTTAATCTCTTAATTTTGTTATAAAAATTATGTGAACCTCGTTTTGTGACGAGCTTTTACCACTGCATTCACATTTAAACAACTGCTGTAGAGAATCACTATGCATTTACAACATAGGCAGCAATTTACATAACCTAAGTGACAAGGCGGTTCAGAATATAATAAATTATAAGTAATTTTTTGGTCTATCGATGTGTTTAAAAGGATGTTGTCCCTGGAGTGCGGAATGTAAAAACTCCAGGATAATAATTAACAAGGTTGTTAGTCAATATATATATATATATATATATATATATATATATGATATGAAACCTATTGGCATTGCATTTTGAATGCGCCGATGTTGAATAATATGTTAATATTTATAAAATCTTTGTTGTAATATTGTGATGATACAAATACTACCAAATGTGATCAACATTTAGTCATAAGGGTAGCTTCTACAGTTGTTACACCTTTAGCGTAACCTTTAACCGGTTGACCAGGTTTTTGATATCAATTGGCCCAAATTTTACTTTGATTTAAATATTGTCGAGATAAACATTTTTACTTTTATATTTTAGTTGGCCTTAACCGAAAATCGGAGTTTGCTTTATTAGATTTATACTGTAACTTTGCTCTACTTTGCTTTCGGTGTCATGAACTGTAATGAAATCATTGTAGGTCCCGACTTTGATGGCACGAAAGTATTAAACTTTGCATGTTTTGTTAATTTACCGAGACAAAATGGACATGAGTTAATTAGAAGCGAATTAATAATTGTCTTCGTGAGGTAATCACCAACGGTTTGGAGTTCCGATGAATAAGATTAAATACAAACATCAGAATAACAAACCGTTGGTTATTACCTTAACAAACAACGTAAGCTATATATAATTTTAAATCTAACATGATTGTGTATACATAATATGCCCCTTTTCAACAAAAAAATACATACATTTGTTTTCATGACGACAACACACTTAAATTATAATAACTTTTGTCAGGTTCATTAAGATTATTTGAGGAAATTACATTCAATAAAAATATTAAGCTAATCATGCAAAATGTATACCAAGAAAACAGGTTTGGTAACTTATGTATGAACATTTTACTACTTAAATGTGGTTTCACTGGGCCGAATGCAGGAATGATATGTTTGTCAAACGTCTCCTATATCACATATTTAAGGAGGCACATTTTACTGAACTGAACATCTGGGAATTCTTGAATTACCATGACAACAGAGGGCTCTCTTTCCTTTTTTGTGAAGTAAAAGTAAGACGCTCAATTTATTTGGAAAAAAAATCCCACAAATTTTAAAATTGTGAGAAATTTAATCACAAACTCCTCAAAATTTTACAAACAATATTCACATACTTGTAGAAATTGTAAAATGATGATTTTTATGCATAGGTGTAGTAAAATATTTTCATTGGCTGGACACTTTTGCTTTCGAAAAATAAAATCATACATCATATGAGCAACTAAATTCTGACAGGTTTAACTGTATCTTCAATGATCCATAGTCAATACTTTTGACAAACATTAAAATGTTTGTCTATGTGATTTATGTTGTGTGGCTAGACACATTAGTTATACATTGAATTTTAGTTCTCGTGTGAGAAATGTAAGCCATATAATTTTTCCAAGTTTAAAAACTTTGTCAATAACAATTGTGCCATGTCACATGCGCATAGGATTGCCTATGAATCATACATATTAACAATATTTGACATTAAAATGCATTTCATGAAAATGCAATTTTATCTATTTGAAAAGAAATCATTCAAGATTTAAAGAAAATTTACGCATATAAACGGATAAGAATACGAAAATCTACTCCACTTTGCTGCCCTTGCCTCGCTCTCTGCCAGTACTACATTACTCAAGTGTTTTCACTTTCGTCACATGATCTCTCTGATTCAAGGTATTTCCGTTGTAAAAGTGCATGCTTAAATCTTACTGTGATATCTTTAAAGTGACTCCTAATTCAAACAAATCTGGATCCCCATGCTGACTTTTAAACAAAGGATCTCAAGTTTTATTATACAATTTACTGACGGTCCAATGCACTGGTGTGGTTTTTTAGCCGAACTAACGTTACAACACTGGTTTCACCAGTTTCATACTTGTAATTCCTTCTGATATCCCCCTTCTCCTCATTTATATATTGACACCTATGAAGTTTCATGTAAAAAAACTTGAATAGTTTCTAAGATATAGCTCTAAAAAGTTTGTGACAGACATACGGATGAATTGTACTTTTGAATATAAAATGTATGTTAAATGCCAAACAACTTACAAAGGCTGGTTTTGTAAAATAGTGTGGATATATTAGATTTGTGAAATGCTTGCATCAAAACTGTGAGATGGCTGACCCAGACCACACGCAAAGAAGGAAAAAAGCCCTACAACATTTACAGGTTTTGATAGCAGAATAACTCCATAATGTATTGCAGTATAATCACATGATTTGTCGCAAAATAACCTTTAATTTCAAAATCTGTCTACATAAAATAGGTAAGGGTGGTGAAAGAATAATAATTAATTAAAGGAAAGTTAAAAATGATTCTGTAAATTGCAGTGGAATTGTAAACTTGTTAAAATCCACTTTATTGTGCAATTTGAACCAAAATGTTTGCTCATGCCATTTTAATAAGGCAAAAGGAAATTATTGCTTATATTGAGATATAAAAACCATTGAAAACAAATGATAAAAAATTTATATGCAGAAATATGCAAGTACTATACTGCCATAGATGATCTAGGAGATAGCATAGCACATGTTTGTATTCTATATGATTAAACTATATATGTCAGTCAATTACAAATACTTTGCAAAGTATCTTGTGGAGCTTGCTTTAAATTGTATAATAAGTGTACGAACTGAATGTTCTAAAAACAAACCTCTTTAACCATTGGTGGGTTTTCATACTCAAAATACTTTTTCCAAGTATATAATCACAATGATGGTATTGTTAAGTTTAGTGTCTTTCAAAAATCACTTTAAGTTTCAATTAAACATTTCTCATTATGAATAAAATCTTCCTTGTTGAGGAGAACACTTCTAGTTATTAACTAGTGGTTGAAGTATGCATTCATGACTCTGTATTGAACCACTTGAGAACAATCTACCATTCAGCCTCCTCCAGTCTGAATGTTAAATTATTAAAAGTGTTTTTGGAAGAGAGCATAACAAAATTGCCAACTAAAATGCTTTTTATAGATTAAACAATGTCTAGCATTAATATTTCATGTACAGTAAATTGTGGCCTTCAATTGATTGCGTAAAATCTACTTAAGTTTACATGGAAGGCAAATGAAATCTATTAATGTCGACATGGGAGGAAGATGCAAATAACATGAACATACAAAAAACATGAACATGTGCGCAATTATATCTGCCATCAATTTTCTCGCTGCATACAGGCATGGAAAGGAATCTAGATCAAAACCTCTGGATAAGACAGCTTCAGTAAAACAAGAAGGTCAACACACACCCTTGTTGACTGTGAGTACTTAAATAGTGGATGGCTGGAAATAGCAATTAATACAAATTGCATCCGTTTTCTGAATAAGTGGCTCTTGAATGACTTCATAGAAATACATGTTGAATGATATTAAGCACGAATCTTTCCCCACTGCCATGTCTTGATAAAGATACATAATTATGTATATTGGGCACCTATTATACATATTTCCATGTGAGCTGGTAGGGTGTTAATAGTGAAATTCTGTCTGAAAAAGGACTTTTAAAAACACATGATGAGACAGCATACTTTGCACAAGAAACAGATTTTAAGATACGATGAATAGATCAGTATTGTAAAGTCAGTAATTAGTCACTAGCCTTAAAGGGGCAGTCAACCAGATTGACGAAAAAAGAAAAATTATAAAATACCGTTCTTACTCTAACCCTGCGAGTAACTCGCAGGCTGTTCAGGTTTTTATGCTGTTCGCTGCTAATCATTACCTAAGGCTTGAAAATGAGGCCTTTACAACTTGCATCTTGTTAAATAGGAATTCAATTTAATAGTATTTTTAAGAGACTACAAATGTGTACAAATATGTATCTAAGTTGAAAAGGGTTAAACAAGAGATTGGACTCTGCATTAGTCTGAGCCAAATGTAGGTCAGCGTCAACAGCAACATGAGGTAAGGTTAGAGTGGGTGTGTTGATAGTGTTCAAGGACAACATCCATGCAAGTATGAAAGCTTTGTAGGAAACATAATTGATATTCTATGAAATGTGCCATTTTGTGTTAACCATGTAGAAATGGAAGGTTGAGTCAATCATTATATACCTCTCAGTCAGTCAATGCCGGGGCATACACAATATTTTCGGATTGGGTCTAATTTTTTATATATTACTGTAAGTACCACAAACAATTTGGTGTCTCAATCAAGATCAACGGAAATAACTACTTGTGAGGAGCGGCAAGCAGATCTGGTAAACGAAAGGGCATACTTAAATGTTGACTGTGAAGGACCGATAGTTAAGTATTGCTATTATGAACATCATAGTTTATAGATACAATAACAACCAAATTAAACACGATAAGAGTTAACAACGTAACAGATATATCAGATAGTCACTAACAAATTGTCCTATGTATATTTCGCTCCGGATTCATACAAACATTGCTAATTTTGACCGGAAAACACTAGTTGGACTGCCACGATCATGCTGACAAGCAAAACTTAGAAAGGCAATATACATGTTATAATATTATCTGCAACATAGCACATTTTTTAAATCACCATACCCTTAAGGATGTTTCCTATTGATTGTTTATATTTGTATGACACGGAAGTTTTTCCTAACTGCTACAGATGTATGTTTTAATATTAAAAAACAATAAATCAAATAGAAATGTAATTAAATAGATTGTGGGTAAATGACCTGTATTATTTTACAAAAATTAGGCCTATGCCCTGCAATGTTGTTACCTTCTAGCACTTAAACAATATATCAGAGAAAGATAAAACGCTGCAATTTGAAAAACTCCGATATCAATAAGAAGAGCAAATGAACGAAAAATCAAATGCATACATCGTTGTAAAAACTAATTTCTTTGTCAAGGTATGAATGGCCATGATTTAGTTTTATTATGCAGAGAACACACTGACCTGATTGTTGTTTAAAGCAGGGAGCACATTTACCTCAGTGTTGCATTATACAGATAACACATTGACCTGATTTTTGTATTATGAAGCCAACACATTAACCTGATTGCATTACGCAGCGAACACATTTGTCTGATTTTTGTATTATGCAGCAAACATATTGACCTGATTTCGTTGCATTTTGCAGCCAACGCATTGACCTGAGTGTTGCAATATGAAGCAAACACATTCACCTGATTTAGTTGTGTTATGCAATGACCACATTGACCTGATTCAGAAGTATTATGCAGCGAATACATTGACCTGATTTAGTTGCATTTTGCTTCAAACACATTGAAGTGAGTGTTTAATTATGCAGCATTTACATTCAAGTGATTTAGTTGTTTAAAGAAAAACAACACATTGACCTGATTGTTGTATTATGCAGTGAACACATTGACCTGTTTGATGCATTATGCAGTTAACACATTGACCTGATTGTTGTATTATGCAGTGAACACATTGACCTGTTTTTTGCATTATGCAGTGAACACATTGGCCTGATAGTTGTATTATGCAGTGAACATATTGACCTGTTTGTTGCATCATTCAGCAAACACATTGGCCTGATTGTTGCATTATGCAACAAACACATAGACATGAGCGTTGCATTACGCAGCGAACACAATTTGATCTGATTGTTGCATTATGCACCAAACACATTAAAATTATTTAGTTGTTTTATGCATTGAACACATTAAAGTGATTGTTGCATTATGCAGCAAACACATTGACCTGATTTAGTTGCATTATGCAGCAAAACATTGACCTAATTTAGTTGTATTATGCAGCGAACACATTGTCCTGTTTGTTGCAATATGCAGCGAACACATTGACCTGTTTGTTGCGTAATGCAGTGAAAACATTGACCTGTTTGTTGCATTATGCAGCGAACACATTGATCTGATTGTATTATGTAGTGAACACATTGACCTCATTGTTGCATTATGCAGCAAACACAATTTGACACGATTTAGTTGTATTATGCGGTGAACACATTTACCTGATTGAGTTGCATTATGCAGTGAACATATTTACCTGATTGTTGTATTATGCAGCAAACATATTGACCTGATTTATTTGTATTATGCAGTGAACACATTGACCTGATTTGGTTGTATTATGCAGAAATCATATTCATGTGATTTAGATAATTTATGCAGCGAACACATTGACGTGATTTAGTTGTTTTACGCAGCGAACGCATTGACCTGGTTTAGTTGTATTATGCAGCAAACACATTGACCTGACTTAGTTTTATTGTGCAACGAACACATTGACCTGGTTTAATTGTTTTATGCAGCAAACACGTTGACCAGATTTATTTGTATTATGCAACAAAGGCATTGACCTGATTTTCAAAATCTCAATTTAAATAGGTTTATGTTAATTTATTATCTACAAGGCTGTCCGGTTACGGGTAGCGCAGTGGTTGGTACATGCACTTCTCACTTATGCAACCGTGGTTCAACCCCCATTCCCAGGGCACGTGAGTTTGGTAGGTGGTCACTATAACGGACAGGTGGGTTTCCTCTTGGCAATCCGGTCCCCCCCCGCCCACAGCATAAGACCACACCAAAATTGAATAACTTTCAGTAAAACCTAAATACATATGTAGCTGGAAACTGAAGCTTTAATTTAAAATTCGTTTCAACTTTCATGAGTCTAGTAATTAAATTAGGTAGAAGTGGTGGGACACACTATGGGTCTCCACATAATGCAGGCCCTGTTCCGGATAGACCTCATGAACTTAGAACATCATCTATGATTATAATGTTTTTTTTGTAACACCCCGCATCAATTTACGTAGATCACTTGTTTAAGCAATGAATGATTATCAGCATGTTTCTCAGCATGTGACATCCTGCCAATCTCTCTTAGAGTAATAGTAACGTCTACCTTAAGTCTCGAATAGCATCACGCACATCAGGGTGTTAAACTTTACTACGCATGTATCACTGTTACCACATAGGTTTTTTTATATTTTAATGAAGGGCATGACCACAAAAGCCAATAAGAAACATACAAATATAATTTAACACAAATAATGCTACATTTATGAATACAATCAGTCAATATGTAAGGGTCGAATGGTATAATAAGGAGGTATTTTACTCAAGTTCAAAATGTAATTCACGCACATGAAATGGAGAACAGACATAAGTTTCCCTCCAAACAGTTTATAATACACACATTAAAATAATTTTAAACAAAGTAACCGTACTAGTATTATGCATGAGGAATTTGAGTTTAAACCTATGTTACTATTTTTTTATACCAGACAATGGGTATACAATGTATTAAATATTATAGTTTGATCGGGATATATGTTAATCCAACCTCATTCATATTCACATAATTCAGGGATTGTTTTCAATATTTTACATTTGCCATTAACGGGGGATGTGCCGAGTCGTGTAAGGACACACTCATCAAAGCGCAGAGCTATTTCCAAAGTATATCACTTAGATACGAAATGTGTTTGCGAAGCTTTCTTCCAGAAGACGTTAGCTATTGGTGGCAGAATGATAGATACAGCACTGAAATCACTATCTTCAGGAACATTGGCTTCCTTTGACAGGCGTGAAAAGCACACTCCCCATAACACAACCCCAGATGCAATCATAGAAGATGTTCGTAATCATATAGAATCATTTCCTACTGTAGAAGCACATTACACACGCCAAGACACTCAAAGGCGTTTTCTACGATCTGATTTAAATATTAGTAAATTGCATTAATTATACAAAGAAAACTGTAAAGAAACGGGCAGGCAATACATCGTACAATTTTCTGTGAGGAGTTTAACTATTCATTCCATATAACCAAGAAGGACCAGTTTCAGACGTGCGCTGTGTATAGAAATAAGGAGATAGCAGGCGAGCTAACCACCGATTTGAAAATTGCTTTTGAATACCATATCAAAAGAAAAAAACAGAGCTAGAGATGAAAAGAAGTTGGATAAGTCTCGTGCAAAACAAGACAAGTCATACCATGTTGCAACATTTGATCTAGAGGCTGTTTTACCGATTCCATGTTCTCTTGTGAGTAAAGTTTATTATAAAAGAAAGCTCAATTGTTACAATCTTTCCTTTTATTATTTACAAAACGCAAGTTGGACATGGTTTTTGTGGAATGAAACTGAAGGAAAACGGGTCTCTTGTGAAGAGGGAACTTGTCTTTTGACTTACATGAAATCTCTTCCTATCACAGTAGAGAATGTCTGTTTTTATTCCGACTGTTGCTGTGGTCAAAATCGAAATAGGGTTGTTACTGTTGCATTGATGCATGCTTAAGAGAAATGTAAAAACATAGAGACACTATTGAACAAAAGTATTCAGAAAGTGGACATACTCAGTTGGAGTTGTGATAGTGTACATGCTTCGATAGAACGAGCAAAGAAACTTACATTGGTATATGTACCAAGCCAGTGAGAAACAATTGTGAAGGTTGCACGAAAAAGAAATCCTTATGTTGTAGTGCCGATGAAATACTATGACTTTTTAGATATCAAGCATGTAGCCAAATATGTTCTACCGTTAAACGTTGTAAATGTAAGTGGACAAAACGTTTAATGGGCAAAAATAACATGGATAAAACTGCAAAAAAGTTATCCGGGGCGTGTGTTTTTTAAGAGCAGTTTTGATGACACCAGTTTTCAGTGTGTGCAACATAAATCCTCAAGGAAAGGACCTTCTATAAAATGTGACTTAAAACCCTTGTATGATGCCAAACTTCCAATTACAGTAGCAAAGAGAAAATACCTGCTTTCACTTTGCTCTGATAAATAATTCCTTCATAATATGACCAGTATTTAAAGGATATTCCATCTGATAAGACAACTAGGGACAGTCTTCCAGAAGCAGATACAATGGAAGAAAGTGGAGATTCAAATGTGGAATAGAAAATCTGAATCTTGACTTTCTTCCATTGTGAAGGTTGGAGTCAAACAAGTCCATACTGATTGAAATATATGTATTGTTACATGTGTATGTACTGTTAAAATCTAGAATGCAAAAGGAAATAATGATGTACTTCTGTATAATAATATCTCGTATTATGAATATTAATATGAACTTGTGCTAAGTGCACATGTTTCGTTCAGTCTCTCAAAATATATGCATAGCACAGGGCTGTTATTCCTTAAGGGAACTTGGACCTGTATGGCATAGGAAAAGCAGGGTACTATTCTTATGCTAAGTAGCACCAAGTGCACTTAACAAAGTGGCACACAGAAAATATATATGTTTTACCTTTATGCCATAATGAAGTAAGTGCTATTTTAAATACAAAAGCATTAAATATTGTATGCAATTCTATGATATGTTTATAATGCCATAACAATACTTTTACCTAATATTGTAACATAATATTATGCTAATATTCATATTCAAATAAAAGTTGTAGTTTGTCAAACCTTATTTTGCGTTTTTCTCCACTATTTGAAAAATGGACGTATTACTTTTTGGCTCTAACCCCTCGATATATATGTGTGTGTGTGTGTGTGTGTGTGTGTGTGTGTGTGCGTGCGTGCGTGCGTGCGTGCGTGCGTGCGTGCGTGCGTGCGTGTGTGTGTGTGCGTGTGCGTGTGTGTGTGTGTGTGTGTGTGTGAATACAATAACATGAAGACCCTTATGTCTCAAATAAACTGCCTTATATATCTAGGACATGATAGCATGAAGTTTTTTTTACCTTAGGATTGTACAAATAAGGCCATACAAGCTCCAGATTAATGTAAGAAAAAATCCCCAATACCTCCTATGAATATACAATACCATTGTACCATTGATATTTCTAGGATTATGAGATAACATAAAGTACATAACATCACGAGGATTATGGAAACCGCTGACTAACTTTAAAATATCTGAAAATAGTCATCGTATAATAGCTCACCGGAAACGCGATTTAATACTTGCAAAATTCTCTCTTTTGTTGTCAGTGAAGTGACATTTTCGGTAGAAACCGCACGATTAGCTCACTTACTGTGTTTACGAAGCATAACCTCGTCGTTTTCAAACTTGTCTGTTGACAAAGTAGAGAGTCCTCTGGTTGTTGGAGAGTCCTGTTAATAATATAGGCACTCAAGATTACGGGTTATGTTACAACTACACATGCTAGAAGCTGATGTTGAATACAATACAAATTGCCAAGTATTGCGTTTAATGATCTAATCCAGCCCCCTACAGTCTATTGACTACCACTTAAATAATTAATAATTATGCAGCATTAATTTAAGTAAAATGAAATTTTAATCAAAATACTTTCTGCAAAGATTTCATTAACATTATCAATTGCTTCGAACTAGGTTAAATATTGATCTGTAAGATATATTAACATTTTAATAAAGATGCCGGTCATATCTTAATATTTATATTAATTTAAATCATGGTATCAAATTTGAGCCAAATTATACAATTTCAAATAACATGCACTACGCGATAGCAATGAATTTAAATATATGCTTCACATAGTGCATATGATAGATTTCTACGGATAGTTACTTTAGTTTCGTTTGCATCAAGTTAATATCGTGTCTACCTAAATAGATATTTAGAGGATATTTGTTGGATTCGGTGGAATATCGATTTTATTTCACGAGTGATCATAGAAAACACATTTTCTTTTTATTGTATGCTTTTTTCACCGTTTATTAACATTGTAAATGAGTTTAACTGTATTATTTCGCTGGATTAATGACGTCATTTCGTCCAAAAAATGACGTCATTTCACAGTAAAACAGTGAAAAATATCGATATTATTCACTGTTATTTTTCACTGTTTAAAACTGTGATATACCAATTTTATTTCACTGATATTTCTCTATAAACCACCGGACAGCATAAAATAAACATATATACATCATATATTTACGTGTTACTACGAGGAGATTACACCAAGTAATTGCCAATTGCGTGTTTAACTAATTAGTCATCTCTTGGGAAGGCGTGTGAAGCCCATTAATTGTTGTACAATTTAATGTAAATGACAGTCTACCGTTCATATACGTCCGTTGCATATGTCATATTACGTCGTGACCTTTAGACACGCGATTGTGCACATGCTTCCGTCGGAAATTGCACACGTCATGATTGAGTGTTTCAATGTATATTAATATATGCATTTCAGTAGGGGGAATCAGTTCACGTTAGACAACCGACCAGATAGGTCCCAGTTACTTCTTGTCGCGGTGCCGTTAGGCCGCCGCATAGATCTTGTTCATGATATTTTACGAATATTGGAAAACGTTAGAGTTTAAAACAAAACAAAAATAAATCGCAATAAAACTTGAAATGGACTTGTGTTTGTTATTGTGTTACACCGATTATGCGACATATGTTATCACTATAAAATTAATCCTGCATTTCTCAAAAAGGATAGAGCTATATGTAACGGATAAGTGTGTATAACGCTTAAATACTAATATTATTTTCCAATACCACCATAGACCACAGTCGTGCAAAAACAGTATTAAGGTAGCGCATCCCTAATGGGCACATATCCAAATATATTTTAATTAATTATTTTCCTAATCAGCATCATTTCACTGAACTACATGCAAATTTGCAGGTAGGCTTTCCATGCTTTTTAAAAAAAATATACCGATTTTTTCAAATCCACCCTCACGCTCGGCTTTTGTCCAGTTTATTTTCAACCCTGGGGTATATAAAAGTTCCATAATTCATTCAGATTTCCAAATAGGGACATGCAGTTGGTGTGTACAGATGCAGTAAAGGTGTTTAAAGTTTAAACAAGATGAAATAAGTATTATTTTACAGACATTTATTTTTTACAATTTTTTATCTATGGAATAGCGCCATGAAATGTGAGTTCAGCCAATTAAAAATTGGGTCGGTTAAAAACAAAGTGTCATAAAATTGAAAATAGTTTCATTTAAGTTATATTTTAAAGTTATTTTTTATAGAAACACTATATACAGCAAAAATACCAAGAAATAGACAGATTTACCGTTTACTTTTTGAAATAAACATTAAAATGCAACATGCATCATTCGTATTTTCAGCAGTAATTTACCCAATTTAGCCATAACGATGTTTTAATTTTAAAAATTGAAGGATGTTCTTCACAATTTTCAACATATTTAACAATAAACATAGCTTATATGCTATATTAAATCAAATTACGTTAGAAAAGAAATAAAACGCGTCGCAAAAAGAATGCGATGTCGGCAGGATTCGAACCTGCGCTGGAAGATCCCATAAGGTTACAAGTCCATCGCCTTAGCCACTCAGCTACAACAACTTCATATCTGTGCAATCTTAAATTAGATATTCATAAGTAAACAGGTAAAAAGGCTCATCGATCTTTGAAGAAATCGCGAAATCGTATTTTTCAGATGATAATTGGATCAAAGTCAATATTTATAGTGAATATAATGTATTCTAAATGAATTAGGTAAACACATATCAAATTTTGAAGTTTGAAAAAAAAATGCATCTCTCGGAAATAACCGATCATTTAAGATCGGCAATGATCGTAAAATAAATCGCGGGAAATCATTAGAGGTGCGCTACCTTAATTGCCACATATGTTTTTTTTTTTTTGGGGGGGGGGGGGGGGGCACACAAACGACTAAGAAAGTGTACCTGTTAAGAATACTTTGATCGTTTAAGAAAGAAATCTGCATTTTGAAACAGGAATTGATTTTCCTTTATTAAAATTTACGTGAGGAACATCAAGGCCCAGACTTGCTGGCCTAAATTGACTCTCAGATACTTAATGCATGCCAAATATCAAGTTGCTATCTTCAATATTGCAAAAGTTATGCAAGGAGTAAAACGTGTTGTTATTGACAGAAGTCAGCATGGATGATTTTGATGTTTTCTTTATCTGCTTCAAACAAAAACTTTAGATGAACCCTTTGAGCTCATTTAAGGGTACTTATAGTTTTAATAGTAGTTGATCTTATTTATTAAGCAATAGTTATATTACAGCAATAAGTATGTTCAGATTAAATAATGCACTACCAATTATAGCACTCATTATATCGAAATGTTGAAAAAAAAGCGACAAGTATATGGACATCACTGAAACACAAATTATACTAGAGACCTTATGTATGACTAGTGAGCCGTGACTTGAACGAATATGATATGATTACTTGTATAAGGTCTGGTATCTATGTGGTCTTTTATTAATCATATGTCTGATACCTTGATATGAGAACATATATGACATCAGTTAACTGTAGCTTGTGTATGTTACATGTATGCTTTTGGGTAAATATCATTATCATAGTTGACACAAATTATTTTATAATGTTGCAGATTAAAAGCTTATGCATCGCCGCTTTTTGGAACGGTTCATGATTTAAAGATAGGAGTCAATTATTTCGTATTTAAGTTACAAAAGAATCCTTTGAGTTAATTAAACTTTTCACAATATTAAGCAAGAGAAAGCTATAATGCGGGTACACAGCATTATTGAATGAAAAACTATTGCAATTTACTAATTAGCTGTTGGAACATAACACATTTGAAATATTTACCGTCATATTCACCTGATGACCGCTCAACAGCTTGTCATGGTTATGAAGTTCTTTTTGAATCTTATCATATTCTTGTTTCAATTGGGCGTCTTTTGCAATCAACTGCTCAAGTTGGTGACTGAAAACGCAACAAAACCTTTTCGATAGTTGTCAATACTTATCAAGCATAAACATTTATCTATTTCCATGTGGGGAAAATGTCATAGATTTGTATGTACTTGAGTGTGATGCGAGTTCATTCTGTTTATAAATATATACGTTTATTATACAAGATTATCTATTCGCTTAAAATGTTGTTCATTGTTTTTGTCGTTCTACATCTTATTGTTCAATATAAGATGCAGACCTATGCTTAACGTTTGAACTCTTAAAAGGTTGAAAACATTTGTAAAGGTTCTAACTCACTAACTGTCACGAATCACGCTAAAAATTCCAAATTACTTATGTTTGGCAAAAACTCTATATGTGGTATGTTAATCCCTTTATACGTAGATACGTTTGGGTTTCCTACTTATAATCAAATATAAGCAGTTTATTTAATTAATTCACTGACTGCGCTTCAATGCACAGGCAACCTAAGCTTCTCTTTTTTTATTGTATCCACTTTAGCATGACTATCAATAGTTAATATATACTGGTGGCGGAAAAAATGTACACCCATGTTGTTAATCGACATATTGCTGACACCATACTATCCTTTGTTTGTACCATAATTGTGTTAACCTTTCCTTGCTAATCAGCTGAGTCAAGCGAGAGGGTATCGCGTTGTCTGTTTTAGCTATTTTCCATTAAACGTAAATTGACTTATTGTGTAATATAAACATTCTCAAGTAATTCTTTTTCGGTAAACATTATAACTGAGTTAATTTTGAAATGTATGAAAACTATACTTTATAAATATACATGTTAGAATATAAGTTAGGTTTTAATGGTCAAATTCAAACTTTGATGAAAATCTCATTTTTGTAATGCAACAGCGATTCCAATAGTGAACGTTTGCAACAAAAGAAGGAACAAACCTGGGTTCACTACTAACGCCGAAGGTCACAGCAGACTTAGGTCTCAGTACCTCGACAGTTTCGTTCAATGTGCTGCAATGATACAACCGTTGGGGAGTATTGTTTTCATCTGTTTTCGTGTATTGCAGGTTTAAACGTTGTGTATTAATTTTTAGAAAATTCGGGTTCGATACAAAAGCGCATCAGTTTGTTGTAAATAGAGACGATATTACGAAATCTTACTTCACTCTGTTTTGCAGTATTTTTTCCTTCTTCTTCAGGATGATAATGTGTTCTTTGTGTGTTTCAATTCTGTATAAATTTGATAATAAATGACATGCATCACGTGCAGATAAAAAACTTTGAAATATTAATTTAACCGTTAATGGTTCCAATATGGTAATGTTCATTATTTGTTTAAAATGTCTAATATAATAATTCAATATAGAGCTAAACCATCACATTTCGCGATTTAAACAACTGTGACAAGAAATATTCAAGCAATTGTTTATTTATGATAATGCCAAAATTTTAAAGTGTTATGATATTAATACAGTATTTTAATGCGATATTTACTGTCGTTGCCATTTGTTTCTGTCCTTTTTACTGCAAGACTTCGCGGACCTAGAAATGTAAAGAATATATAACACAAATATTAGTAATTATTATGGTTATAATTAAAATTCGTTATTAGGATAATAATAAGAATAATAATAATAATTATTATTATTATTATTATTCCTCTTCTTCTTCTTCTTCTTCTTCATCATCATCATCATCATCAACTACAACATCATCATCATCATCATCATCATCATCATCATCATCATCATCATCATCATCATCACCATCATTATCATCATCACCATCATCAAATATAACATAAAATTGAAGACATAACATTTCAAACTGTTTCAAACTGTTGATTAAGAAGACAAATGCTGTACTTTTATGTAAAAAGAAAAGGCATTACACTTTATTATTAGTTTTACTCAACGTACTGTAATGACAAATTTAGTTTTTTAATATCTTCTTCTCTGCGTGCTATCTCTTGTTGTAGGAGGTCCATTTCCTTCACAAAAGTTTCTTCGTTCTTCACACAGATGTCTTCAAATGATTTTGCTATCGGCAGAAGTTCCCTGAAATCAATAACAACCACCATAAACATAGACAAAGATTTTGATCATACGTTTCATCTGCACCAATGTTCAATCAGACTCTTATGCAAATGGTTTTGCTTATTTTAGCAACTCGATAGGATACATTAAACTTATAAATGTAATTCATTTGTACTTACAATAGGAAAACTCAAAGTTTTCGTTAATGAAAACTTTGGTATTGAAAATAAACCGCGTATATTAAGAAATACATGGAATGCATACTTTCAAATTCTACTTAAATTTGTTTCAGATCAAATTTACAGTTTAAATAATTGAAACTAAAACACGAGAAAGTTGAGTTTGGTGAGCCTTGACCAAAAGCTTGGTCGCAAAATACACTGGGAAAAGGTTTTGACTCTTAGAAAGATGTCATTAAATTACAAGCGCAATCTGTTTTCCTCTATGTTGCACATTTTATTAATAAGCGTCAAATGAAGTTTGTTTAACTGGGTATGTATTATTTAAATGTGTGTGTAAGTTCTTATTTATATATTTAAATTTAAACTAATTATGTAACATAATAAAATTTAAAGCCACCATATTTCGATTCAAGATACCAGGTATCAAAAATATAGTATAATTAAAAACCTCAGTTATTTCAGAAGTTATCAATGAATCTTTTAGTTAATTACTGATGTATAAATTATTTATATAAACAATTAAAATATCAACGCCATCATCTATTTTTATTAAACACAGGAAAATATCGATTTCCCGCCATCCCATCATATAACCAGTCTATTTCATGTCTTTTTTTATATATAACAGCCGATAATTGGAGAACTTACCTACAATGGTCTGTGGATATTTGAGATTTCTGAAACAAGTTCAACATAAATAGCCATTATTTGCTGTTGATAGAATAGGTATAGAATAAAGGAGACGCCAATGTTCTCGCACATGCATCATCGAATTAACGGAAGAAAACGTGCATCTTATGTGTTGTCTATATTGATAAATTTAAAAATTTCATTCTAGTAGTCGTCCAAACTGATATGAATGGCATAATATTGCCGTTGTGTAATGTATGCGGTTTCCGCCTAGCGACCAGGAGGTCCCGGGTTTGATCCTTACTCACGTAATCTCCCCCTAAAGATCGCAAGTTGTGGTTGCACTAAGGAAACGGAATGGAGAGCGCCTCAACAAGCCTTGGTCTTTGGATGCAGTCGAACCAAAAATTTGTGAGTTAAATATTAAATAAATAAATAACACACTTTATGTTGATGTACTTGTTTCACAAATTTGATGACACAATTGTCGTAGCGGAGTGGAGTTAAGCGATCTTGATACGGAAACTAAAATATTAGTCGTCACGATTTTTAAACAGTTCATGAACAACAATAAGTGTCGGGATAATTTTGACGAGCTAAAATAACAATTGTTTTTCGTACAAATGTGTCTATCTACCTGGCTAGCATTAAGAGCTGCTTCCAGAACACAGCACCTTTCAGACAGACGTCGGTTATGAGAATCCTGATCTTTGACCATCTTTTCCGCTTGTCTCAATGATGACTCAAAATTCGCTGTTCTTTCCTCAAGCATATCACTTGGTTCCTTAGAACGGATATAAAAAAGACATGACAGCAGACGTGCGAATTTGTTTATAACACAGTGGGATACCGCATAATCAGTATATTCGATGTTACTAAATAGTTTGTTTGGAACCTTTACCAGGACAGGTTAAGGAAACAGACTGATTATGATTCCTAACCTTGAAAAGGGATAACTTCAAACAAGAAAAATCAGGACAATTCCTGTTCTCTATTATGTTGTTCAATGTTAAACGTTGTGTAAACACGTTGAATTAAATAATTTGGTAGTCGGTGTTCCATATTTTGTCAAAAAGCTTTTTGTCAAATTAAAGAGAAATTTTACTTATTCGGATTCATTTGTTGAGTTACCTGCATCCGGGGAATCATTTCCTTCGCTGCAGATCTTATATCTGAGAATACCTTTTCAAACGTATTAACGCCGCTAAAACAGTTAAGCAACAGGTATTAAGCACTGTTAAGAAATCTTATCATTTAAATTGGTCAATTATATACAAAGTGTGAGTATATCTAAGAATAAATATGTGTATATCCAAGATTTAATATACTTAACCATACCAACATTCAAACATACATATGTGGACACGATAAACCGCAAAATTTATGGTACATAAAAGTTGTCAATTTATACAATATCTCACAAATTTATGTGTTCATGTACCTGGATTGCTTATTCATGTCGATGTCAACGTTAAATATTTCTTGTCTCTGAAAGATAAACAGTGTAAAACAATACTTTATAAGATACTGTTTTTTAAAATGGATAAAAACAATGGTTCGTTGTAAGCATAAGATTGGTAGGAATGACTGGTGCTAAATGTGAATTCTACCATCATCTGTATGCATGTATTATGTAAAACAAACTGTGGTGTACAAGAAATAATACATTAAAAAATGATAATTTGCCAACAACAATCGAATGAATTCCACATTGCACACTCGATTGGAACAAAAACAAATTACAAGCCAAACTAAGTTGGAAGATGTTTTCAAACAATGTGAAAATATTTATGTCTATATGATGGTAGATTATAAACGTTGTGATATTGTGACGAAGTCACACAACTATATCTTAAGTAAAAAGTACCTTTAAGTTAGTTCATGTATTTACATCATACCCTTTGAAACATTCCTACATGAGACCCACTAGACGGTAGTTCAATTATGTACAAGGTCATTACATCGCACCTATTGGTATCTCCCGTCCAGCGTATAATTTTTTATATTCTGTCTTGAAAATAAGTACAGTACGTGTTCATTTTTCAATGTAGTTGATAGTAATGCACCCGTTCAATGAATTTATATTTATGTGCCTAACTGTAAAGGCTTTTTTTTAAACTACTGTACAAAAAGCAAGAACATCTTTATTTATTTTAAAGATACTTATTAATACTGAATTATTTTTATCAATAAAAAAGGGGCTTGTTCACACTTAAATTGCATTTTTTTAAGTTTTTCATGTAATGCTTTAAATTGATAAATTTAAACATCGCAAATAACGTACTCCAGTATAAAACAAAAATAAAGTTTAAATAAGAAAGAAAAAAGTAAGCCGCACCAAGGCTCGAACCACTGACCCTTGGATCGGTTTTTTCCCCGACTAAATATAGATTTTAAATTTAAATATAAACACGCATTGTGACAACAACAACAACAAATATGGCGGAATCTGTATTGTCAAACACGGAAGAAGAAGGTAAAATATGTTTTTTTATTGTTAAACTCAATAGTGCGTATGATTTTTGTTTTATAAAAGTAGATTAAAATAGTATAACTGATCAAATGATTCGTTTTCGTTACATAAGTATATGCATATACATCACAGAACGTGTAAATACTGATTCTCTCGTTTACACTTAACAGAGACTAAAATTAAAAGCCAAGTTGAATACAGAATTAACTTTAGTATTCGCGCAAATAAATTAAATTTATCATTAGCCTTGGAGTACTGAGATCATTTAAACATTACAGTATCTTTTTCTTTCCTCATAACTGACAGTGACAACATTATTTGTTGGCAGGCAATTCAAGATGCTGTGCATTTATTGACATATTCGTTATTGTGAGTTATATGACAATGACATTTATTATTAACTAAAATGCATTTGAATGGTACTGGTAATTTATTAATTTAAACCCAAAACTCATAGTTAACCCTTTAAGCGCTGGAACCGAATTTTGAAGGTCTTTGCAAACAGTTTGGATCCAGATGAGACGCCACAGAACGTGGCGTCTCATCAGGATCCAAACTGTTTGCTATTCTGATAGTATTCTTTGAAAAAAATCGAAGAAATGGCTAATTTTAGAAATTCAGTGGATGACATTTCAGCAGATGACAAATTTCCCAGCATGCAAAGGGTTAAAATGTATTTATATCAGTTTCTTCTGCACAGCTATTTTATAAATAAACTGAATAACCAAAATATTTTTGAAAATAGTAACACAGTTTAGTAATTCATGGCATCAAATGCATGTAGCTGGCGCCAGACAACTCCCCCCAATACCAACTTGCCCCAAAACAAACTAGCATCAAACATATGGTCACTCGCTCCAACCAAGAGACAACTCGCCCCAATTTATTTTCGTGCATCTTATTGTTTCTTTATTTAAAGTATTTTATCTTTATATTCTTTGTTAATTTACCAAAGCACGTATATATTTTGATAAATGTGTATTTCAAAAGTACATTGTATTTTGAATAAATCAAATACAGGTCATCTGAAATGCACGTATCATTAAATTTGTAAAAGCCAAGAATATTCTGGATATTCCTCTTTTTTCAATTGTTTTGAATATCCTCAAGATTTGATTTCCTGAATGTCAAAGAAAACTTATTAGATAATAATACCACATATTTACAACTCACTTTTTTAATAGAGACCATAAATAGTTTTAAAAAGTGGTTTAAATTGTGTATTTACTTTTTCAATAGGATACAACTATAATTAAACCAAGAAGTTTATGAAGAAGGGATCACTGGATTTCGTCACTTTGGTACAAGAAACAGAAAAGGTATACTTATTTAGCTGCATTTTTTTCTGTTGATTTCATTGAGAATATTGAAATAATTTGTAGATAATGTTTTCAGATATTCAGGCAAGTTGAGATTTCATTGAAAAAAATATGTCATTTCACAATATTCTTGAATGGAAACAGAAAAAAACACAGTTCAATGCATTTATTGTTGATATATAAAACAAAGTCTTTGTATGTAAAACTGTGTTGCTACATGAGCAAAGAATTTAAAAAATGATCCTACACTACACTAGGTGAATATTGAAATTTTACAAAAAACCCTGACAGGAATGTTTAAAAATGGTGTCATGAAAAATAAAAAATTCTATATGTACATGTAGCTACATCTTGTGTCAAAATTCTTAGCTTTATGTTCAAAACATTTATTGTTAAATGCAGAAATGTCTTTTCAAGGATATCATAGACCACCTTACTTATACGGAAGCATAGGAGCTGTTGAAGGAAATTGCTGCCAGACAGTCAGCAGTTATCACTGACAGCCTGTCCTGGCCCAGCTTGGACCATCCTCAAGCTAACCATGATGGTGTGTTTGCAAGAATTGTCCATTTGGTAGACCATGATGAAGACCAGCTTTGTTGTGGCATGGCCTGACAACTGTACAAGCCAGAGACCAGTATGTTTACTGTTGTTGAATATGACCCATTTTTCATGTTTATTTTTCTGTGGGCTTGTTTAACAGAATTAATAATGCACTTTATCTATTTCAAATATGTTATTTTTCTGTGGACTTTTTAACGGAATTATTAATGCATTTTATCTATATCAAATATTTTATTTGTCTGTGGGCCTGTTTAACGGAATTAGTAATGCATTTTATCTTTATCAAATATTGTTGCTTGTAATATGAATATAGAACACGTAAAACTACTCATGTAATTGTCTCAGCTTAAAATCAAAAGTGTAGAAAATTTAACTCATTTACTGTCGAAACAGTGGCCATTATGTTCCTGCATCTTAAAAGTTGGACAATAACAGCAAATATATATATATATAGATAGATTTAGCAAGGGGTTTTGAGTTTTTTATGTGTTCATATTTTTCAGAAAAAGGGTTAAGTGGTGACTGATCCACTCACCCTCTTTATCCAGGAAACGTTTCGGAATAACGTGTTGGCACTGAAGATGTGGAGGACACAGATTGATCACAGTACATCCTTTGGATACATGGACACCTTCAATGGGACGACAACAAAACTGTACCTGCCTTTTTTATGAAAGGAAGTAGTTAATAAAATTATTGTTAACAGCTTTTTTAGTCTTGTTGTTTAAGAATGCTTGCAACATTTAAGTGGATAAACGGTTGTTTTAAATTTGAATCTTCAGTAATGAATTTTTATTAAAGGATGTAATCTTATTTCTTTCAATATAGTGTAAATAATAAGAACATAATTATCCTTTGTATACAAAATGAAAACCAAGTTTACTGTTCTATTAATCATTATTTATTTATCTTGTTCTTTTGTCAGAAATATTACAGGGGCATACATACAGTATTCCTTAAATAAAAGGGGCAGTTCTTAGAAAATAAACATGTATAGTAGCAAAGCATATTCAAACCTTTTCCACATTTATAACCAGCAACAATATGTAAGTATTATAATGTAACACAAATTAATACTGTGATATACTACTGATTTTGCCGTGCCTGTCATCAAATAAACATGTTTTACTGAAAGTTTCTTAAAAGATGTTATGTGGAAGACTTAATCAATCATTTAATAAATATTTGAGCCACGCTCTGGGAAAAGGGGGTTTAATGCATGTACTTAAGGTTGTCCAAGATTAGGCTGTGCAGACTGCACAGGCGTATCAGGGGCAACACTTTCTGCCTTATCTGCATTTTCTCTAAGAGACTCCCTTTCAACAAAAAATACAATAAAGCAGCAATTGTCTGCCTGATTGGTATGATCAGCACAGGTTAATCTCGTACGACAATTTATGCACATGCATTAAGCCCCATTTTCCCAGAGCAAGGCTCACCTATTTAGGTTTTAGCTGTCTATATGCTCTTTAACTTTTGAATCATGATGCAGTTTCATATAATAATGAATTATGAGTCGTTTTTAATTGATGCATATTCTTTTGTTCAGTGTTGAACTCAACATGTATTATAATAAGGTGTTCACTTAACATTCTTGCAGTAATGTTTTGCTGTGTAATATACATGTAATAATAAATCAAAATTGAACAACTAGCTTCTTATTTCTTCATGTTATTTATTAAAACATTTTAAACCAAAACAACAAAATCCATAACATAATGAACACAAAACATAATACTCTATATTCATGAAACAAAACTATAATTGATAACATTTTGAATAAATGTTTCCAACTTTCAACATTTGACAGATCAAATTATTTCTGAATTCCACCATTTTTATACGCCCGTCCATGACGGGACGTATTATGGTATACCCCGCGTCTGTCCGTCCGTCTGTTAATGTCGTACGCTACGTCAAATATCCTTTGACAGATTTTCTTCAAATTTTAACACAATCTTAATATTGATAAACCCTGATCCCCTTTCGTTTTTGACGGAATTCTGAATTGTCGTTCCAGAGTTATGGGACTTTGTTCGTCAAAATTTCGTGATTTCATTGAATGTCCTACTGTAGCTCAAATATCCTTCGATGGATTTTTTTCAAATTTCAACACAATCTTAAAGGGGCCTTTTCACAGATTTTGGCATTTTTTAACTTATTCATTAAATGCTTTATATTGATAAATGTAAACATTGGATCGTAAAAGCTCCAGTAAAAAATCAAGAATAAAATAAAAAAAAAGGAAAAGAACATTGCCCGGAGCAGGTTTCGAACCAGTGACCCCTGGAGTCCTGCCAGAGTCCTGAAGTAAAAACGCTTTAGCCTACTGAGCTATTCCGCCGAGTACACATACTTGACGTATTTTATACCTTATATAAGCAATCTTCGTAGTTTCACAAAATTTAACGACAAAAACAAAACTCTCCAAATTATTCAATCGTTTCGCGTTGCAACGCTTTATAATTTTTAGGTTTTAAAATCGTCAAAAGATGCATATAATGGCTATATTAGACTATGGTAAATGTTCAGTATTACTGTTTCCTCACAAATATCATAACTAAAACGAAAATTTGCGAATCTGAAACAACTTTTTTCAATTTTGTCAATTTACCAAAGCGTGAAAAGATCCCTTTAATATTGATAAACCCTAATCCCCTTTCGTTTTTGACGGAATTCTGAATTATCGTTCCAGAGTTATGGGACTTTGTTCGTCAAAATTTCGTTATTTTCCAGCTTTCAACATTTGACAGATCAAATTATTTCTGAATTCCACCATTTTTATACGCCCGTCCATGACGGGACGTATTATGGTATACCCCGCGTCTGTCCGTCCGTCTGTTAATGTCGTACGCTACGTCAAATATCCTTTGACAGATTTTCTTCAAATTTTAACACAATCTTAATATTGATAAACCCTGATCCCCTTTCGTTTTTGACGGAATTCTGAATTGTCGTTCCAGAGTTATGGGACTTTGTTCGTCAAAATTTCGTGATTTCATTGAATGTCCTACTGTAGCTCAAATATCCTTCGATGGATTTTTTTCAAATTTCAACACAATCTTAATATTGATAAACCCTAATCCCCTTTCGTTTTTGACGGAATTCTGAATTGTCGTTCCAGAGTTATGGGACTTTGTTCGTCAAAATTTCGTTATTTCATTGAATGTCCTACTGTAGCTCTAATATCCTTCGATGGATTTTTTTCAAATTTCAACACAATCTTAATATTGATAAACCCTGATCCCCTTTCGTTTTTGACGGAATTCTGAATTGTCGTTCCAGAGTTATGGGACTTTGTTGAATGTCAAGGAGACGGCGCTCCATGCTCATGTACTTATAAAATAAACCATGTATTCAAATACAAATAAACTGAAGTAAAAAAATGATTCAAAGGGTTATTTATTACCTTACTACTTCATTGGCGAACGACGGGCGTATCATGCGCTCATGGCGCAGCTCTTTATTTTATTTATGGATTAACAGCACTTTATCATCTTTATGACAGTTTATGTAAGGCTATTACAACAAGGGCTGTTTGTAAAACATGCATGCCCCCCATATGGGCTGTCCGTTGTACTGGCAGCCATTGTGTGAATACGACTTTTGTCACTGTGACCTTGACCTTTGACCTAGTGACCTGAAAATCAATAGGGGTCATCTGCAAGTCACGATCAATGTACCTATGAAGTGTCATGATCCTAGACAAAAGCGTTCTTGAGTTATCATCCGAAAATCATTTTACTATTTCGGGTCACCGTGACCTAGACCTTTGACCTTGTGACCTCAAAATCAATAGGGGTCATCTGCGAGTCATGATCAATCTACCTATGAAGTTTTATGATCCTAGGCATATGCGTTCTTGAGTTATCATCCGAAAATCATTTTACTATTTCGGGTCACCGTGACCTTGACCTTTGACCTAGTGACCTGAAAATAAATAGGGGTCATCTGCGAGTCATGATTAATCTACCTATAAAGTTTCATGATTCTAGGCATATGCATTCTTGAATTATCAGCCGAAAATCATTTTACTATTTCGGGTCACCGTGACCTTGACCTTTGACCTAGTGACCTCAAAATTGATAGGGGTCATCTGCGAGTCATGATCAATCTACCCATGAAGTTTCATGATCCTAGGCGTATGCGTTCTTGAGTTATCATCCGGAAACCATTTTACTATTTCGGGTCACCATGACCTTGACCTTTGACCTAGTGACCTCAAAATCCCTACGGGTCATCTGCGAGTCATGATCAATCTACCCATGAAGTTTCATGATCCTAGGCGTATGCGTTCTTGAGTTATCATCCGGAAACCATTTTAGTATTTTGGGTCACTGTGACCTTGACCTAGTGACCTCAAAATCAATAGGGGTCATCTGCAAGTCATGATCAATGTACCTATGAAGTTTCATGATCCTAGGCCCAAGCGTTCTTGAGTTATCGTCTGACAACCACCTGGTGGACGGACGGACCGACCGACATGAGCAAAGCAATATACCCCCTCTTCTTCGAAGGGGGGCATAATAAATGGTTGTTTATAGACTGATAAACAATGGAAAACAATACATAGTCTATATATAGCATTGTGCTTTGATGTCATTGTTAATGGAACATAAACAAATGTGGTGTGCAGCACGCACTTAACATTGACTATGGTAGCTTATACCTAAAAGAGTCAATAATTCCTGTTCATAGTCTTTACTTGTGACAAAAAATCAGGAAAATGCTGAGCCCAGTGTTTATTTAGCTATTTGCCAGACAAGGTTTTCACAAATTCTTCTGTTTCAGAGTGACCTATATCAAATACTTTGGATCCTCAATTGTAATAACAAAACAATTAATTCACCATGTTTGATCATGGGTCTCCCATTAAAAACTTAACACACATCACGATACATAACACCTATAAGAGTCAACAATTCCTGTTAATGGTCTTGACTTGTGACAAAAAAATCTGGAATTTGGCCCATTGTTTATGTAGTTATTTGCCAGACAAGGTTTTTACTTATTCTTCTTGTTCAGAGTGATCTATGATTAAATACTTTGGATCCTATATTTTTATAACAAAACAATTAACAAAATTCACAATACCTTACACACTTAAAACTCAAATACATATTCTCATGGCATTTCAGGGCACTTGTATGCTATGTTCATCAGTATTTTATCAATGATATTTCTGCCCTATGTTTATAAGCAGTTCACTTATTAAAATCACATTTTATCACCATGATGATGACAGGACAGTTGACCATAATGTCACACATTTGGTCACGCCTTCATATTACACAAATAAATTCAAGCATCATTTCAAATACTAAAGTCATCTACTGACTGAAAAAACAGCCAGGGTCACACATGCACTTTCATACTCAATGGTATACATCCTATATAACCATGCTGCCAAATTCACACAACATGTTCCTACCCATAGTCAGTTATCATTGATTTCAGCTTTGTCAATTTTTTAATTCATAATAATGGTATGTTGAAGTTAGTTAAAACAACATAGTTACATACACCATGTACCAATTTGTATGAGTAAATCTTCATATTGTTTCCGGGTTGCTTGCCCTTGACCTATTGGATATTGCAGCTCCTCTTTAGCCGCAGGTGGATATATAAGGGGCAATTGTAGAGGCAATCAGCTTTGGATAAGCTGAATCAAAAAGGAACTTTGATCGAAGTGTTTTTTCCTTGATGATCTCTGTGTACTCAGTGCATGTACGTGTATCCCTTCTTTTCATTGATTGGCACCACCGTCCAATTGTTGGCTGCCTTCAATTTACTCTGAATAACATATAAGCATATTTGTAATTTTGAAATGTACACTAAAACTTATCATAAAAACTATGTTTGAAATTTGTTTGCTATTTTAAACATTATTTTATTCATATCATGCCAATCAGGTAACATACCAATACTTTTCTGGGCTACTTGATTCACCAGTATTAACTTATGAACATACCAATACTTTTCTGGGCTACTTGATTCACCAGTATTAACTTATGAACCTACCAATACTTTTCTGGGCTACTTGATTCACCAGTATTAACTTATGAACCTACCAATACTTTTCTGGGCTACTTGATTCACCAGTATTAACTTATGAACCTACCAATACTTTTTTGGGCTACTTGATTCACCAGAATTAACTTATGAACCTACCAATACTTTTTTGGGCTACTTGATTCACCAGAATTAACTATGAACCTACCAATACTTTTCTGGGCTACTTGATTCACCAGTATTAACTTATGAACCTACCAATACTTTTCTGGGCTACTTGATTCACCTTTATTAACTTATGAACCTACCAATACTTTTCTGGGCTACTTGATTCACCAGTATTAACTTATGAACCTACCAATAATTTTCTTGGCTTCTTGATTCACCAGTATGCGCGTATTATATGATGAATTTATCATACTTGAGTCACTAACTGACAATTACTGTACAACTAGAGATTGGAGGAGAATTGCATTGAAATAATTTCATGACCAATCACCATGCAAGTTATCTGAACAGTTCAGAAAACAAACCAGCTATCGGATATCCTCTGGTTTTCATAACATAAAAAGTTTCTGGTAAAAAAAAATATAATGCAATTATATTACCAAGGAACATTAGGAAGCACATAGAATATTATTGAATATAAATATATTATTTTATCAATTAAAATATGCTAAGACAGGGTTGTTTGCATACTCTAAGTAAGATGTTATCTCTCCAATTCCTGACACATGACCAGGTGTGGTACTTCCTTGTGACACAAATGACAGGCCAGGACCTGGCAGGGGCTGATGACCGTGCATAGGTGAAGAGTTTGTTGTTCTAACATTATGCTGAACAGTCAAACTTGCAATAGTTTTGCCGGCACGTCTTCCTAAATACCTTAAAAAGAAGGTTTGTTTTAGAATATAAAATTGATAACATATCAATTTTAAAAAACAACAAAATTGATGTTGAAATCAGGGAATAAACTGTATAATCATATTATCATATAATAATAATTGATTACATAATATAACATACGTTTGCATACCAGTATATTTTATAATATAATATATACCGAATAAATTAATCATTCATAATTCATTATTTATCATTAATTTCATGCTTCATTTGACACGTGTTGGAGTGTTCCTTATAAGTTATAACGAATTCATTAAATTGACACGAACATCTTGGCATAGGGGTAGTCTCATTTATAAGACGCGCAAAGAATTTAGAGATACTTTTTATATGGGCTAAATTCTTTGGAAAAAATATTACCCATATAAAAAGTAGCTTAATATTTAAGAGCGTCAAAAATTTGGACTAGGCATAGGGGCATAAAGGCTTATTTTAAAACGCGCAATGAACAAATTATGTTATCAGTGCGTATCTGGTTTCGTTGCAGAGTAAAATATCCATACAATAAAACTAAATACCTATCCAAACTTTTGCTAAAATTCCTTTGTAAACAGGCAACACTTGCCAAAAACTAAACGTAGCTTCTAAAATATGACTTACAATTCGTGTGTTTAAGCCATTTCCCTGTCTTCTTCTCTTCCAACGATACTCCTATGGTTCTGCAAACACTCAGTCTTGTCGCCAAGATTGAATAAATTCGAGCGATGTCGCTGGCTCCGGCTTTTGTTTCTCTTTTTTATATTTTCGATCAAGAAATGAGATGCATTGTTTGTAAACCAAAAGCGGATAAGCGCAGCGCGCATGCGCATGCTGCATTCTGGTATACTAGTTGGGATCCCATTCACAATTTCTGACTAAAAATAACTCATTTCGCGTCTGAGACGCTTTATAATTTTTAGGTTTTCAAATCGTCAAAATTTGCATTTAATGGATATTTAAGAGCATGGAAACAATTTGGTATTTTTTGTTTAAAGCAAATATCATAACTACAATGAAAATTTGCAAATCCGAAACAATATTTTTCAATTTTGTCAATTTTTCAAAGTGTGAACAAGTCCCTTTAACATAGGTTTTACCTCACCTGAGCACACTGTGCTCATGGAGTGCTATGGGATACCGTGTCCGTCAATGACGTGTCCGTGTGTCCATGTGTCAACTTTATATTAATAAGAAATCTCCTATATTCGTTTTGGTCCGTTGATTTATTAAGCCATGCGGCCATTTGAAGTGTTTTTAACTAAACAATCTTATCTGAAACCCCATGGTGTAAATGTTCAATATTTTGTTTGTACCATAGTTGTGTAACATCTTCAAAGCTTATTAAAATTATGCTCCCAAAAGCAAAAAAAGGAGCTCGGCCCCGAAGATCACCGCTTAAATATACACTTATACAAATATATGGAATGTCTTTGAATTTTCATTTTCATAAACTTAAAGGCTAATGGCTTTAATGCATAGTGTTTAGCATCATCTAAAGGCCCTGAAATAGTGTTTTCAAATTATGTCCCACAGGGTCAAAACTGGTCACGCGATTAGATTCATCAGTTTACATGTACATATAAAACCCTGTCATATCTGAAAGCGCAAATCACAGGTCTTTCATATTTATTATGTAGCCTCTTTTATAGGTCTTCCACAAATTATTTCATAAAATATATCCCTAGATCCCTTTCTGAAAACCTTTAAAAATCAACATGTCTAAGATCTCAACGCCAATGGATTTAATATTCAATATAAAAAATATATACATGTCGGCTACACAGTTTGTTTAAACAAAGACCTATCGATAACTGTTATCTATAGGTCTTTGGTTTAAAAAATGGCTTAGGGTACACTCCGGTTCACACTCACCTGGAAAGCATTACCGGGAATAGCGAGGCTTTAAATTATGACAGTTATACTGCACAATACTTATTTTTAATGAATGCGACATTTACCGTTATTGTTGGGACATATAGCGACAGTACAGGTGAAGCCGGGATTCATCAACACCTCTTCTGCAGACGACCTGTGTCTAACAAGACTGGAATTGTGTATAAACAACAAGTGCACATGTTTTCTACTTTCGATTTAAAAATCACTGCTTCTAAGTTTGATAAGTACTTCCAATATTTTTTACATTAAAACTTAAAGTTACAGTAAAATATATTTTCTTGCTGTATTATTATGACAAATTGTACATATTAACACCAACTGTTATTAAAATAAAACAATAAAACACTATAGCTGTACGCCGAATCGCAAATTCAATACAGGTGTGGCGTAAAATATGCAAGACCCGTAAAATATGCAAGTGCGCATGTGCAAAGGGATCACAAGCCCCATTTTGTTATCTCTAAAGTTTACGTAAACAGCTCTGAGTAATGATATCCGTGAATCATTACCGCTCCCTTAAACACTGACACGATATTAGAATGTACTCTTGTTTGCACCCCAACCGCCATAGTCCCTTCTCACTAGTCTATGTTGGTTAACAAAGAAATTCAATGGATTCATCTAATTTTTAATTACTGTCGTTCGCATGGTTCCACTTTCAACCCTGACCTTTTGAGTAATATCCTGGACATGTTGTCACCCCATAATTTTTTATTTACCAGGTATAATCGAGCTTTGATGTTATATAACTCTTTAAATCAATTTTCAAGCTCAAATCTCAATAACTTCTAGCTTAACTACGCATAAATTCATTACAATTTGTTATCATAAAAAAATAAACGTAAAGGGGCCTTTTCACGTTTTGGTATATTGACAATTTTTTTTTCCAGATTCGCACATTTTCGTTTTAGTTATGATATTTTTGAGGATATGTAGTAATACGGAACATTTACCATGCTCTAAAATATCCATTTTATTCATCTTTGGACGATTTAAAAACCTGAAAATTATAAAGCGTTGCAACGCGAAACGATTGCATAATTTGGAGAGTTCTGTTGTTGTCGTTATATTTTGTGACACTACAAAGATTGCTTATATAAAGTATAAAATACATCATTCATTGTATGAGCACGGATTGCCGAGAGGTATAAGCATTAGAATTTTACTCCAGGGGCCAGTGGTTCGAGCCCAGTTAAGGGTTACTTTTTTCTTTAATCTTATTTTTGTTTTTACAGGAGCTTTTTAGATCCAATGTTTACATTTATCAATATAAAGTATTTAACGACAAACTTCAATTCATGACAAAATCTGTGAAAAGGTCCCTTTAAGTGTTTGATCATCTTATATAGTGGAAAGAAAAACAGACATATAACCATAATTCTGCCAAAAAGTGTGGCAGCTTAAATTCCTTTCTTGATGATCATCCGCGAGTTAAAGCAAGATTCACTCATAAATGAAAGGGGCTTTATTAAACAAGCTTCAAGCTAATATAATCTAGAGTGGAACAGTGATCGAGTCCATAATCATGCAAATATCGTTTCCGTCCTTTAATTACGATCACCTTAGGTCATTCCACTGTGAAGTTTGAGCAGTAGTTGAAAACATAAGCTTAAGGATTTAAGTCCATATTCTTATATGCAGGCACATGGCAAGACAAGCGCGATGCTTGTTGCCTACAACTTCGTGGGGGCATAATAATTATAGGAGAAAAACCACTTCTAAATTCTCACTGCGGTCTATCAAGACAAATATTTACAGACCAAAAACGACAGCTATTGATTGAATATATTCATATCGATCTTAAATCATGTAAAATACTGTCTTTTGATTACAATTTCTCAACTTTCGATTCTTAAGTAACATCAACTTTCAATATCTTTACAACTTCTACGTTGCCAACTTTTCAGTTAATGGTTTAACACTATTATATATATTGTGAAACCACTTCATATTCACGCACTACATGTAACATTACTATTCATTTGAGTAAAATATATGTGCATATAATAGTTAAGGGTAATTCAAGTTAAGTAAAGACAAGGGACAAAATTGTCACAAAACCAGGTTTTCAATGTGAAAAAAGTCAGATAAAGGGAGACAACTAAAACTGAACTGATTTAATCAGTTCAGTTGTCTCCCTTTATCTGATAATTGTTTATAATTAACCTCGTCTGTATCAAAATAAATATATTTTTAGTCGTGGTGACCTTGACCTTGGAATTATTGACGTAATTCTTTCGTGCCACACACCGTCCCATAAATGTGCCAAATGATTTTAAAGTCTCACCATGAATGACATATCTGGCCCGAACAAGCTCATTTATGGCCATTTTTGACCTTTGAACTCAATGTGTGACCTTGACCTTATAGATATTGACGTAATTCTTTTGCGCGACACACTGTCTGGTGATGGTGAACAAATGTGCCAAATGATTTTAAAATCTGACAATGAACGACAAAGTTATGGCCCGGACAAGCTCATTTATAGCCATTTTTGACCTTTGAACTCAAATTGTGACCTTGACCTTGGAGATATCGACATAATTCTTTCGCGCCACACACCATCTAATGATGGTGTACAAATGTGCCAAATGATTTTTAAATCTCACAACGAACGACAAAGTTATGGCCCCGACAAGCTTGTTCCGCCCGCCCCCCAGCCCACATTCGACAATCTTATAACCAGTTTTTTCCTTCGAAAAACCTGGTTAAAAATGGGACAAATGTTTATTTTAATGAATTTATTGATTTGCACAGATTTTTCCATAGACAAAGAACAACATTAGTGTTGAAAATCTGCATATTAATAATGAAAAAGTAACCCCGAACATGAGCGCTATACACAGGGGTGTCAATTGTCCCAAATTTGAATCCGGAAAATAAAGCCGTAGGATAAAGGGAAGAGAGGGCACAACCCCCCGAGCCCTAGCTTATTGTTCTTTTTTATAGTCTTTCTAGTTGCAATTTCTGGTGAGTACAATGCAAAATATTATAAACCAAACCATCCGTAACACCGCAGGTGTATTTGTCATTCTAAACAAATGATATTAAGAACTTCGAAATTAAATTAAAATCGACAAACCAGCGTATCTGAAAACGACTGTTCGAAAACATGTCGCAAAACATCATTTGCAAATGAAATAAAATATGCATATCGTTTGACTGCAGAAAATGAAAACCAGTAACCAGTAACCTAGCAAATACGCAGTCAATATATGATTTGATTAACATATTGTTTTAAAATATGATATTGCAGTGATTTACTTAGCCAGTTACTGCTCATGTCAGTGCCAGCGCTTACCGAAATCAATAAATAAAATCGGTACCAAGCGCAAATGTTCGGAATGCCGATAATGCTATAACAATATTTGTTCTGAAATGATCCCGCACTAAAAGAATTTTGTCCCTACCCCCACCCGCCTTAAACAAACTCATCGGATTTACATTCACCTCAAAATCAACCCTGGACGGCTCAAATCCGGATTTCCAGAATAATCCGGAAAATTGACACCCCTGTATACAGTAAAATAAAGTTTACATTTCCATCTCAAAATATTTGTCAATTCTTGATAGAATAAAAATTATGACACTATTATTTTTATAGATAGATGTTGTTATTCATACCTCATGGTTTGCATTTACAACACATAAAATATATATAAATCAAAATTATTTAATACACATTCAACACTGTTTAATTGAACAGTCCTGCATTTTGGAAGATTGAAAACTTCTTAATGGCATTTACAGTGAATATGAAAGGAACTTGGTATGTACACTCAGCCAAAATGAATGTAATTATCCAAGTTTGTACAACAATGAACAATTAAAGGGATCTTTTCACGCTTTGGTAAATTGACAAAATTGAAAAAAGTTGTTTCAGATTCGCAAATTTTCGTTTTAGTTATGATATTTGTGAGGAAACAGTAATACTGAACATTTACCGTGGTCTAATATAGCCATTATATGCATCTTTTGACGATTTTAAAACCTAAAAATTATAAAGCGTTGCAACGCGAAACGATTAAATAATTTGGAGAGTTCTGTTTTTGTCGTTAGATTTTGTGAAACTACGAAGGTTGCTTATATAAGGTATAAAATACAGCAACTAGTGTGATCGGCGGAATAGCTCAGTAGGCTAAAGCGTTTTTACTTCAGGACTCTGGCAGGACTCCAGGGGTCACTGGTTCGAAACCTAGTCCGGACAATGTTCTTTTCCTTTTTTTAATTTTATTCTTGTTTTTTTTTCTGGAGCTTTTACGATACAATGTTTACATTTATCGATATAAAGCATTTAATGAATAAGTTAAAAAATGCCAAAATCTGTGAAAAGGCCCCTTTAAGTTATAGATACATATTTACAATGATTATGATAAAAATATACATACAACAAAATCACACATAATTAATATATATATATTTTAAACACTAAATAGATGGTTTATTCACAAATTATTCACAAACAGTACTAATTCTTTCTTCAGACAACTTAATATAGATAGCACTAGACATGGTTGCATTGAGCCTCTATGTCTGTATGTTCAAGAGATGTTACCAATGAAACAAAATATTACATATCCTATACACATACATACAGAGAAACAAACATGATGTAATGAATCTGAAGTCAACACATGTTTTCAATTATCAAGTTATACAAACTGTCACCAATACAGATTGATGAATTAAGTGTTCAAGAAAATCAAAATAATTTATGAACTTTTTCTCTCTCTTTTTCAATATTTGATTCTTACAATAAGTAATATATTGTTCACAAAAACAAATACTTGAAAGCCGACATTAAAAAAAATATGCAAAATTCAGCCCCCAAATGTGATCCACAATACAACTAAAGAATAACTCCGCATTGCAATAACAGTTTTAATACAACATATTTTTTATGGTCATTGTCACATTGTCTGCTTAAAAACCACACAAGATTTTCATGCAAAACATACATTCATAACAAATATTGCATACACTCTTCTATCACTTACAAGGACAATTTCTACTTAATATGTATGTACACACATATAGCTTACACAACCAACACCATTAAGCTTTGTTTGCGCTTTTTGTACACAAATTGAGAATATATATATATATATATCAATTATCAACATACATTTTGCCAGTACTGACTTAAATGGGCAAAGTCATATGCAAGGTACATGAATGATTTCTGCCATTGTTAATTCAAGACATATGTCTGAATTGTAGAATTCAAGTCCATGTATATGCCAAACAAACATGGCTTGTTTCTTTACAAAATATAACATCTAAGCCTATGACAAAAACAACAATAACCTCCAAAACTGAATGTGAATGGCGAAAGTCAATATCACAAAAGGTTTAATACAAACACACGATCAATGTTCCTCATAAAACTGACTGAATAAGAAATAATGACATGATATCTGCCTTTTTTTGTTATGGTACAAGTCAACACTGTAAGAGTTACAACACAATTCAGCTCCCCACATAAGCCTAATCTGAATCACTATCATCTGCAGCACTGTATGTCGGGCTAGTAGGGGAATACTTCGGAGTTGTCGGGGTGTAGGCAGGGGACGAAGGACTGTATTGTGGACTTGATGGGCTGTATGACGGACTAGCAGGCGAATATTGCGGACTTGATGGAGAATAGCTTGGACTGGCAGGCGAGTACTGTGGGCTTGAGGGAGAATATGTTGGGGATGTCGGACTGTACTGTGGGGAGCTGGGCGAGTACTTGTGTGAGCCTCGGTCACTGGCCATGCCTGGGCTATATGCAGGGGAGGAGGGTGAATATGCCGGGGATGAGGGCGAATATTGAGGGGAGCTTGGCGAGTAGCTGAAGTTTCCAGGGGAGTAGCTCGGGGATGTGGGTGAATATTTGGGGCTGGAGGGTGAATATGAGGGGCTTGTTGGCGAGTAGGAGGGGGATTGTGGGCTGTATTTCGGTGAGGAGGGGGAGTATGAGGGTGAAGAGGGGCTGTAGTTCGGACTGGAGGGGGAGTAAGCAGGTGACGAAGGGGAGTAGCTAGGGCTGGAGGGGCTGTAGCTGGGCGAGCTGGGGCTGTAATTGGGGCTAGTAGGGGAGTAACTGGGCGACGTTGGGGAATAGCTCGGGGAGGTCGGGGAGTAAGAGGGGCTGGTGGGGCTGTAGCTAGGGGACGTGGGGGAGTAGCTAGGGGATGTGGGGGAGTAGGAGGGTGAGGTTGGACTGTAACTCGGTGATGTGGGAGAATAACTGGGGCTGGTTGGGGAATAGCTGGGGCTTGTCGGACTGTAGCTCGGTGAAGTAGGGCTGTAACTGGGCGACGTTGGAGAGTAGCTAGGACTTGTCGGACTGTAGCTTGGGCTGGTTGGGGAATATGACGGACTGGTCGGGCTGTATGATGGACTCGTAGGACTGTATGATGGACTTGTAGGTGAATACGATGGTGATGTCGGACTGTAGTTAGGCGACGTCGGTGAATACCCAGGGCTTGTTGGACTGTAACTGGGGCTGGTGGGAGAGTATCCAGGACTCTGTGGAGTGCCTCCAGACATTGCAGGCGAGCTGGGAATATACGAAGGCGAGGTGGGGCTGTAGCTGGGCGACATTGGACCTCTCGGGCTCGGAATATACGGGCTGGAGGGCGAGCTGGGTGAGCCAGGCTGTGGTGACCAGGCAGGACTGTAGCCAGGACTGTAGCCACTCTCGCTTTGAGACGGGGAAAATCCAGCTGCCCCTGGGGTCATACCGCTTCCCACCCCTGGGGACCAGGCACTTGCGTACCCGGGAGTAGCGCCCTGGTTCCAGGGAGTCATCTGCGGGGACATTCCCTGAGCAGGGCTGCCGGCCACACCCATTATCATGCCTAGACCTGGAAATAGGAAAATAGAAATTTAATTATTGTATGCCAATAGATTTCACAGCAACTTTTTATCATGCATGTTGATACAAAATGATGACCAATATGCAAGAGGAGTTCAACAAATTTATTTTTACGAGTACATTATTCTGAGATAATGTTTTTTATCATATTAATTTGAATTAATTTTTGTGTGAAATAAAGTGAATTAATGCGACACTTACATTTTTTATAATACATCTTGAAATGGGAAATATCTATTAGTTACCTAATAAAGTGCATTTCAAAACAGCCAAACATTATAAAAACTAACTAACTCAATGAAAGCAATCGGACTTTGTCAAAACCAACCAATTATACCCCCCAATTTCAACGCCCCCCCCCGGCCATCCTTCACCACCCACTCACCTCCCATCATGCCAGGCCCCATGGTGTTGGGTATTTCCATGCCATATTTGCACTTCTCTGCGTCCAGGAGCAGGTCAAAGCAACCTGTGCCAATACGCGCCAGCTGTCCCAGCATGATCGCCTCAGACACGCCCTTCATTGGGTCGGACTCAGCATGGGCTGCAGCCTCCATCAGAATATCAACCTAGGAAATATTAAAAATAATAGTCATAGTCTTATGTAACAAATCATTTTTGTATCAACATACGAGATTTCACTCAAAGAAGAAATGCAACATAGACGACTTATTTCTGGAGTTTTTATATCATTTTGTTAATATCATTAGATTGTTAATATTGGAGATATTTTGTCTCAGTTAAGAACAAGAGCTGTGTTTGTGAAACACAATGCCCCCTACTGCGCTTTGAAGCAATATATTTGACATTTGACCTTGAAGGATGACCTTGACCTTTCACCACTCAAAATGTGCAGCTCTATGAGATACACGTGCATGCCAAATATCAAGTTGCTATCTTCAATATTGCAAAAGTTATGACCAAGGTAAAAGTTTCGGGACAGAATGACAGACAGGCCAAAAACAATATAACCCCGATCATTTGATCCGGGGGCATAAAAACTTATGTTGAGATAGTTTTGATACATAAGTTAATTTGCATAAATATTATTTCCTAAAAATAAGGGCTCTCAAAATTCATTTTAAGCTCAATATCAAAGAACAATTTATCTAACAAAATAGTTCCGTTTTCAGTACCTTGTACAATTGCCGAGTTTTTTCTGGAACCTTTCAAACCTGAAGAAACCTAACTATCAACTATTTAGCAGGAGGCAAAAGAACCATATCAAGTACTTCGAAAGAAAAAAAATAGTGATCTGAAAATTCAATTTTCAATTCCAGTTATCAGTAACTTTTATATACAAGAAACCGTCGGAGACGGGTGATGCTCCCAAAAGTTTTTTTGTCACAATATTGCACTATATAATTATTCAGAAAAAAGGAAACCTCTTGAGGGCACAGTAGTTGGGGGGACAGGAATTGTTTTATAGAAAATTTCAAAGGGCCATAACTCTGTGAAAAATCATCAAACAGAACCCGCTGATAATATGCACATCTCCTCTTGGTAGTGAAGCTTCCCATAAAGTTTCATTGAATTTTGTTCATTAGTTGCTGAGAAATAGCCCGGACGGACGGACAGACGAAGCGGCGACTATATGGTCCCCCCAAAATAAATTTGGGGGGAGCATAGAAAACCTGTTATAGCTGGAAGTAAAAGACCCCTTAGTATCAAGTACTTACAGTCTCTTCAAAGGAACATCGAGCTAGTGCGCCGGTCTCCTGCCTGTTGATACCATGACGTGTGATGGCCATTAAATGACCTTTTGCAGTCATAACGTCACACAGCAAAGCCAGGTGGCGGTAGTTCACATAGGAGCCGTCAAACGAGATCACATGGTTCATTTCCTTCTCTATCGATTTTCGGACAGCTTCAATACCTAGTGTCTGAAAACAGCATGGACATGTAAACAAGTAAACTTGAAATTACTAAACTACTAAATTTAATTAGAAAATTCCTGATTTTTTTAATCCTCCTGAAATTATTTAAATCCTTCTGAAATAACAACTCTTCTGATATTACAAAAATTCAGTTCAAATGTGCCATGATAAACAATGAAATATTCCAGCTATTTGCAACTAACATGTTTTTGTAAAAACTCATAAAATCTAAGAAGAAATTTAAAGAAGATTTTATTTAAATAATGAAATAGAAACAAGTTCCATTGAAGCCTAGATATTATCCTACTTTTCATGTACAGTACAGAAAATCCAAGTTCCAAAAGGGATTACTGAATAGGGATAGTAATGAATATTCAGTTATCATGATATACTTCTATCATATAGGCATCAAGATAGAAAGAAAGGATCTTAATAACTGATTGAACGAAAAAATTCCTATTATAATGCAAACCACGATTAACATATTGTATACAGTTACGGATGTTAACCATTACACCAAGCAAGCCTGATTGGTATTTTATTTGTTAAGCCCCAAAATTTGTTACAAGCTTGCTTAATTGAAGCTGCGAACCTGAGCAAGCCTTGTTCAACATTTACAAGTGCAGGGCTTTAGGGCTTGTGCTTAATTCAATATCTGTTTAGAGTCTTCACAAAATCTTCCTAAAAACGTTGGAAACATTTCCTCTTACCGCAAACACCTCGACGATATCATTTGTTGTGGTGCGTACAGGGTCCACGTCTCTTTCACTGAGCACCCTGACCAGCGAGGTGCCGTCAGTCTCCAGGATCCACTCTGCAACGGCCTTGAACTCACCCTCATCTGTGATGAAGATCCGCTTTTTGTCATCTGTGTTTGGCAGGTGCATGTACACCTGTGTGGCATGAGACAGTAGGTATGGTAATGTACACATGAGTGACATCGTGAGAAAGCAGGTAAGGTAAACCAGCTGTTGATTTAATGTTCAGAAGAAGGGGTCATATCATATACAGAATGAACATATTGATGGAAGTTCTAACTTTGCTATTAAATTAAAGACCTGTGTAATCGGACACTTATACTTAATGGGGCTACTAAAAAAGAACAAGACAGGAAGCTAGACAAGTCTGAAGACACTTGACTTGCTCAAGAATTTCTTAAGAGTTACACTTGTTGTTGAGGTTTAAAAGAAAACACATTCTATTTGCATTTTAAATATTTTCAAACTGGCAAAAAGGAGCAGGGCACAGAACCCTCCCGTTTCCCTTTAGATCTTTCTAGTTTAAGGCAGAAAGTTGACCCACCTTATGGATGGCCTCGTTGCCCTGCAGTGACATGTCTGACAGCAGGTTGGCCTCAATGCATCTCAGGAATATGTCGTCCTCCATTTTGTCTGCCATTGCCTCCTCCTAGACACAACAAAAACATCTCCTGAAAAATCTGCAGGGCTGTGATTTTAGATGAGGAAAATGCGCTACTCCCCTTACAGTGTTAAACTCTTGTCAATACATCTAGCAAAGTAAATAACTACATGTATTTGTATAATTAGTTTGACATTGAAAAGGATGAAATGATGCCCCTGAATCTGTGAGCATGAAGCCTACATCTGCAATTTTCTTTAGTGGAAAAATGAGTTGCGTAAAGAAGTTTCCAAGTACCAGTTTGTCAGCTATGTTCAGGAATGGGTAGATCACTGAGGTTGAAGAGTGATGGGCATCTTTACTTCAATTTAATCTCTTTAAAAAACTGAAGTAGTTAGCTCCACACACTGTTTGCAGATAGACTCAATGACCGACTGATAGTAACAAATAAACCCCATTCCATGCCTGGAAAGTAAGGAGGGAGGTATGATCGAAGTGCTTAATACAAAGAACTGATTGAATGTACCTCTTGCATCTTGCTGTCCTCAGAATTCATGATTCTCAGTCGTAATACAAGCTTCTCTGCATTGTCATCATTGAAAATGCAGTTCAGGTCATCACCGAAACCTACAAAATAGCAGTAGAGGATTGACATCATTACTATATGATGGTAAATATCTACTTGTACGAAAAGTGCTTTGAGAGTAGTAAATTATTATGCTTATTAAGTCCAAATTAATAATTATCATGTTATATAACAAGAGCACTGCATAACGGGTACCATGCTCGGCTACGGGTGCAGTTTTGAATAAATGAAAGCTTGTCAGAATTTTTTTTTTTTTTTTAAGGTCACAGTGACATTGACCTTTGACCTAATGACCCCAAAATGGGTGTGGCGTGTAGAACTCATCTAGATACATCTACATATGAAGTTTCAAAGTTGTAGGTGGACGCACTTTGATTTTAGAGCCAATGTAAAGGTTTTAGCACAACGCGGACGTCAGACGTCAAGCTGGCTATGACAATACCTTGGGTTTTCTCCGAAAACGCCGAGCTAAATATCAAAATTTTAAAGGGTAAGTTTTTTTTAGATTTTTTTCTAGTAGGATGATACAAAACACACATGCAAATCTTCATATCAGAAGGAATAATGGACGCAAGTTTAAAAGTTGTATGTTGAAAAGTGTATTTATTGGACAAATCACAAAGCTGTCCATGGTGAATCTAGTCTTACCCCTACTCGTATCAACTTTCTTTTTTTTGGGGGGGGGGGGGGGTGTTAACTATACCACAAGAATCACTCACCAGCAGTGATTTTCTCCGATATGGACTCCATGGTCAGCTTCTTATCTGTCATCCTCTTCCTGTCCAGCTCTATACGAAGCAACCAGGCGGAGATCTTGGTCACATCAAAATCTGGCATTTCATAGTACACGTTCACCCACTCCTGGTCCTCAGCAATCACTGTGTTGGTGGGGTCTGGGTCGTAGTAGATGGCGGTGTTAGCCGTAACCTTGCGAAGGGTCGTGTGCTCTAGACGGCACAGCACGTCCTGGGAAAAGTGGAAGGGAAATGTGAAAACAAATTAACACTAAATTCTCAGCAAATAAACACTACATCGTTGTTTTGATTAGTGATCTAATAATCAAATTGATTTACCAAACAACTACACACCACTAACCTTGGCCTTTTCAGCGTCCCTGGATGCCTGACCAGTGAGGAACACTGTCAGTGAGGGGGTCTTGGGCTTCTTGGAGATGTTAATGATCTCCTTAAGCCTGGGCACACCCAGGGTGACGTTCTTGGCAGACACACCGGCGTAGTGGAACGTGTTCAAGGTCATCTGGGTGGCGGGCTCTCCCAGGGACTGGGCGGCAAGGGCTCCCACCATCTCACCAGGGTGGACCTGCAAATAAGTCACTGGATAAAGGGGCAATGTGTGTAAAGGGTGCACATGGATAAATGGAACTGCAAATAGGTCACTGGATTTAGGAGCAATGTGTGTATAGGGTGCACATTACATGTTCAGAGTAATTGAAGGTGAGCGTATGTAGTTAAAAAAGTGAAATGCCCCAATCTAAAGAAGATGTATCTAAATAAAGGTAAGCAGATATACAGGAAATTAATTCCAACTCTTAACTTGCTGTTTTCAGACCATGAAAGTTAGACCCTGATTAGCTAGCAAATATGGCCAGAGAAACATCAGGACGTCTTGGGCATAGCATTATTTCAGATGTAAACAAGGGACAAAATTGTCACAAAACCAGGTTTTCATTGTGAACAAAAAATCTGATAAAGGGAGAAAACTCAAACTGAACTTTTGAAATGAACAAACAAAATTAACCCCCTTTGTAAGTTTGTTTTTAAAAAAAATCTATTTTTAGTCGTGGTGACCTTGACATTGGAGATATTGAAGTGATTCTTTCGTGCCACACACTGTCCCATGATGGTGAACAAATGTGCCAAATGATTTTAAAATCTCACAATGAATGACATAGTTATGGCCAGGACAAGCTCATTTATGGCCATTTTTGACCTTTGAACTCAAAGTGTGACCTTGACCTTGGAGATATCGACGTAATTATTTTGCGCGACACACCGTCCAATGATGGTGAACAAATGTGCCAAATGATTTTAAAATCTGACAATGAACGACATAGTTATGGCCCGGACAAGCTTGTTCCGCCAGCCAGCCAGCCAGCCAGCCAGCCAGCCAGCCAGCCAGCCCGCCCGCATTCGCCAATCTAATAACCAGTTTTTTCCTTCGGAAAACCTGGTTAAATATACCCTGTTTACAAAAGAAGCAATTTACTAAGTCTGTAATTATCTTTATCAATTCTAGAAGTAAAAGTTGCAATTAAAAAACAACTGTAACTACCCGCTAGTTAGTCTTTTTTAAGCAATCATTCTCAATAAATTGTTTCACTTGATCCAGATCTGAGATAAGATAAGCAGTTAATTTATATGGCAGTGTTCTGCCGTGGATGCGCCCTTGCGTCATTGGCGCAAAATAAATGATTTGTCCCCACCCGTTTTCTGTATATGGGTCCGCGGGCGCACAGGAATTAGTAACAAAAACTAATCTATTCAATTTGTAAGTCGGTAAAGTAATCGAGTGAATGTGTAATCAGAACGAATTATTTCATTGGACACGACGTCATTTTGCAGCCAATGGTAAATTTACTTTAATAACACTTTATTGCATTGGTAAGTTGAGATTACAACAACCAATCAAAATGGCGGAAAGTGACCGGCTGAAGAAAACAAAATCCATTTTAGTTTTTTTCCTCCGGCAAGTAAAATTAGAAAATATGACGATAACACTAATAACACCCCTACAGAGTCTTCCCAAGTCCCAACATCGTTTAGCAATGACAAAAAAGTCTGCCCCTAAATATACGTTTCAAGCAAATTGGCTTCAAAAAATTGTCTTGGTCATTGTTTGACAACAACAAAATGACATGCACTTTGTGCATAAAGCACAAAAAAAAAACGCCTTAAATATCAGTAATTCTAATTATCGAACAATTATTGACACGCAATGCTGGGTTCAATGACCATAAATCTGTTCAAAGTTTTGTAAATATGTTGACTATTGTTTGACAGTTTTAAAAAGTTTTTAAAATGTTCAAGGTTGAATTAGAATGTAACTTCCTGTAGACTGGCTGCAAGAAGAAAACAAGCAAATTTAAGAGTGCAAGTAAAAGGTAATTAGTTTCTAAAAATTAAATTCTGCTACAAATATATTTCTGTGTCTCCAGATTTTTCCTTTTTGTCCCCACTTTTTTAACCCTAAAGGGCCCCTGTCCCCAACAGTAAAGAGTCGTGGCAGAACACTGTATGGGACTGTGAATCAAACAAACATTCTGAGACAACAGCCAAGGAACTATGTCATACCTGGGCATGTTGGAACTTAGTCTCAATCTCTCCAATCAGCCAATCAAAAGCCTCGTTGGACAGCCTGAACTCCTCAATGACGCGCTTGGAGCAGAACGTAGACCGGATTAGCACCTTCATCAGGATGGTGGCGTTCTCATTGGCCTGGATAGAGAGGTGATCGTTTCCAGGCACCACAGTCAGTCTCTTGCACAGCTGCCTCACATCTGTGGATGTTAAATTGGGGTGTAAATCTAGCAACATCCTAGGAGATGAGGGACTTTTTCCATTAAATGACTGGGTCAGGAAAACAGGCTTTATAGGTCTGATACACAGACCTATTGGCTGCAATTTTTGTATCTAAGTATGCATAGAATACTGTCAATTGGGCAATATTTAAGAAAAGAAAATCACGCACCATCAATGATTTTGGTCGGATGTATGTCTGTTAAGCTACGCTTGTTAATCTTGAAGATCTTGTGAGCGTTCCAGATCATCCGCTGCAGGTTACATGGCAACACGACCTTGCTGTCCCCGGACGGGAAGATCTGACGGATCGCGTTACGATCATCTACAAGCTGCTCCCATTCTTGCTCTATCTCAGACAGACAGTTGGCATCCGAGAGGAGGTCGCGAACCACATCCTCCGTCAAACTCTTCTTCAACTGCCTGTAAAATGTTAGCAAAAGAATGTGTTGTTACACCAGGGAGTGAATGAAGTATTTATGCCCATAAACTAGTTCACCATTGCTAACAAATCATTCTTCCAAGGAGTTTACCCCGGCTAAAACCCGGATGCTTGGCTTCAACCATCAAGAGTTGGTTACCACAGTCTTTGTGCATGTGCTCATTGTTGTTTATCTTTGTGATATGTTATTAAAGGTAATGAGTCACTTAATATATAAACAACTTTGGGCTGCAAATTTCTTGTAGCAGACATATTTTCACTTTATTCCTATTCACAGAGGTATGAAAATCAAAATGCCATCTTACCATTATATATGCTAAACTTTAAAGACCAAAGACATTACATACACAAGTTCACCTTCATCATGAATGACTAGAAACCATGGCAAGAACACACCTCTCGTTGGTGGCGTCAAACTTGAAGTTCTTCTCGAAGGCCCTGTTGGAAGGTTTGAGTGTGGGCAGTGCCTGGAACTCGACCCTCGTAGCATCCAGCCCATCTTCTCCATAACGCAGCTGGATCAGCTGCTCAACCTGCAGGGAAATAATAGTCAGTATTCATTGAAACTGCAGTTTAATAATAGTCTTTGATTAATTGAACCTGCAGGGGTTTGAATTCATTGAAACTGCGCTGGAATAAAAGGAATTGAGTCATCGTAACTGGTGAAATAATAGCCATTGTTATAACTGCGGTGATATATTAGTCACGGATGAATTGTTGTAACAGTAGTGAAATAATAGTCATCAATTCATTGAACCTGTGGTGAAAAAACAGCCATTTATTAATTGAACATGTGGTCAAATAATAGCCACAATTATATTAAGTTTACAGTGAAATAATAGTATTTGATTCATTTATCCTGTGATGCAATGAGCCATTTTTTATTGAAACAGTGGTGAAATAATAGTGTTTGAATTATTGTTATTGCTGTGAAATAATAGTCTTGATTAGTTGCAACTGTGAAGAAATAATAGTCACTGCTACATTGAACCTGTAGTGAAATAATAGTCTCTGTTTTATTGAAAAAATTGGTGAAATAACAGTCATTGATTGAGCCTACAGTGAAAAATGAGCCATTTTTTATTTGAATCTTCGGTGAAATAATAGTCATTGATTCATGGAACCTGCTGTAAAAACATTATTGATTCATGGCACATATGGTAATATATTAGTCATTGTACCTATGGTCAAATAATAGTCATTGATTCATTTAACCTGAAGAGAAATAACAGTAACAAATATATATGAACCCTACAGTGGAATAATAGCCAATGATTGATTGAGCCTGAAGTGAAGTTACAATAATTGATTGATTGAACATGTGGTGAAAAAATAAGTAATTATTCTTTTTTTTTATGTGAAAAAATAGTCATTAATTCATTGAGCCTGCAATGAAATAATAGTCGGGGATTTACAGAATTTTAACTATTATTTCAATCAAGCTGGGTCCAACGTTCATACTGCAGTGAATTGAAGTCATCGTATCAATAAAATTAAACATTAATTTCAACATAGCTCAATCAGCTGTTCAACCAGAGGTGAAACAATAGTCATGGATTTATTGAACGTATTCAGTTATATCAAGCAATTGAATGAGCTGTTCAATCTGCAGGCATGATATAATATAACTTGTGTTCATGTTTTTTAGTTATGACTTGGTGGCCTTCTGAAACTTAATCTACATATATAAATACCTCATTGAATTAGTGACCATAAGGCCTATATACATTAATCTGTATCACTGTACCTGATTTCTGACGGTTCCATCGTACTTGACCATCACACTCTCCATGGCCTTGATGAGACGACGCTGGATATACCCTGCAGAAGAGAACAGAGGTAAGACATGTGGTGTGCAAGCAAATATAGGGGCAAGACATGATGTGTGCTAGCAAATACAGGGGCAAGACATGATGTGTGCTAGCAAATACAGGGGCAAGACATGAGGTGTGAGAGTAAATATAGAGGTAAGACATGAGGTGTGCTAGCAAATAAAGGGGCAAGACATGAAGTGTGCTGGCAAATATAGGGGCAATACATGAGGTGAGCTAGCAATTATAGGAGCAAGCATTAAGGTGTGCTAGAAAATAAAGGGGCAAGACATGAGGTGTGCTAGCAAATAAAGTGGCAACACATGCAGTGAGCTAGTAAATATAGGGGCAAGACATTAAGTGAGCTAGCAAATATAGGGGCAAGACATTTTATCCCATCATCAGACGTGCATTGTCAAAATAAACCACTGTGGAATAAATTTTCCTCTATTTCGCAGTGCTGAAATATAGCTGTCACGCGGGGCGGAGAATGGTCAAATTACTCAGAATCAACTATAAAGTAATCATTTTTAGTAAAATCGAATCAGATTCAACAAAACAAACAATTTGATACCAAGATGTTATATAGTTTTAACACATAATGCAACTCAAAAAGCAAAACAAACATAATTTACAAATATTAAGTGCGCGTACTCATGACGTCATTATTAACACGTCATACGACACAATGCATTTTCTTTCACGCTAAAGCTGCAGTTGTTTAATGTGTTTTTGTTTTTTTTCTTAAAAATCGAAGACGTAGAGGTATGCTTAACAGAAAAACAGGTTAGTTACTGATCTTTTTGTAATGTTTTAGGCTCGGCACAATTAAAATAATGAAACAACGTTTGCTTAAAATAACTTTGGGATTTTCTGTGTAGTTCGATTTTCCTATTCTATTTTTAAAGAAATAATTTACGACTAAGAAAATTGATGGGATAAATCGAATACTAGGTCGGTGCCGAATAAAGCAAAGTTTATTTTGCTCGGCACGAAAATCTGAACCACACGCCAAGGCTCGTGGTTCAGATTTTCTAAGCCTCGCAAAATAAACTTTGCTTTATTCGGCACCGACCTAGTATTCTCTATAAGTATGCTAGCAAATATAGGGGCAATACATGAGGTGTGCTAGCAAATATCGGGGCAATATGTGAGGTGTGCAAGCAAATATAGAGGCAAGACATCAGGTGTGCTAGCAAATATAGGGGCAAGACATCAGGTGTGCTAGCAAATATAGGGGCAAGACATCAGGTGTGCTAGCAAATATAGGGGCAAGACATTAAGTATGCTAGCAAATATAGGGGCAATACATGAGGTGTGCTAGCAAATATAGGGGCAAGACATTAAGTATGCTAGCAAATATAGGGGCAATACATGAGGTGTGCTAGCAAATATAGGGGCAAGATGTGAGGTGTGCTAGCAAATAAAGGGGCAAGATGTGAGGTGTGCTAGCAAATACAGGGGCAAGGCATGAGGTGTGCTAGCAAATATAGGGACAAGACATTAGGTGTGCTAGCAAATATAGGGACAAGACATGCCGTGTGCTAGCAAATACAGGGGCAAGACATGAGCTGTGCTAGCAAATAAAGATCCAAGACATTAAGTATGCTAGCAAATACAGGAGCAAGACATGAAGTGTACTAGCAAATATAGGGGCAAGATATGATGTGTGCTAGCAAATATAGGGACAATACATGAGGTGTGCTTGCAAATATGTGTTTATGGCAGGTCTATACAGTAGATGTTATTTAATAGCAACAAATAATATTTTTTTGCAATTTGCATTGTTAATATTTTCTGCTAATGTTTTCCAGCAAAATTGTTGCGTGAACACAAAGGCCAATCCTTTTTCCTTAATGGATATCAAGCTAAAGCTAACAAATCATGACTTCGACCCACACTAGCAAATGATCCAGACCAGCAAATACAAGTGGTCTTATCAGCATATGATACCACGACCTGTAAAAGTGCTCAGGTGAGCTAGAAAGCAGCCGGGATTTGTCAACTAGTTTGGTCAAAAAAGCAGAGCGACATACCCACCTACCTGGTCATAAAATCGACGGCAAATATAGATCAACAAATGATCCCATCAAATTAATTTGAACAACCAAAAGAGAGGATGACCCTTAACCAGATGGTGATCCCATTCAGACTACAATACTAATACTACACTCCTCCACATACCAGTTTCTGCCGTCTTTACGGCTGTATCAATGAGACCCTCACGACCTCCCATGGCGTGGAAGAAGAACTCTGAAGGCGTGAGACCCGCAAGGTACGAGTTCTCTACGAAACCTCTCGACTCGGGCCCATAATCGTCCTTGATGAAGTGCGGGAGCGTGCGGTGACGGAAGCCAAACGGAATACGCTTTCCTTCTACGTTCTGCTGGCCCACACAGGCAATAACCTGGAGATTTGATGTATAATAAAACAATAATAATGAAGAAAATACTTAAACATGAAGGCCAACGGTTGTAGGTTAGTTACCTTAGAACAGAAAGAACTTAACTGTTTTAAGCAGTTTTTGAGAAGTTTACAAACATATATTTAACCTTTTTTTAAGATGGAACAATGTTTGAACTCGACTGAGATATATTTGTTTCACAAATGTTTTGCTTAATTTTTATGCTGATAAGGCAAAAGAGCAACTATCTGTGTTTTCAGACGGTTTCACTTCAGAAATAGCTCATAACATGATGTAATTTCACAGACCAAGTAAAATATACACTCAGTGAGTGATAAAATAGTTTGCATAGATTTCAACATGCCCTATTGGGAAAAAAGATTACACTAAGCCAACGATGCATCACCATTCACACAACAGCCATTTAAGTTCTGCACATCTTTGGTTCATGCAAGTACCTGCAATCTCCCTATAGATACTTCATTGAATGTGGTTACCTACCTGGGAGATATTAATCTTCGAGCCTTTGGACCCTGCCACCACCATGGCCTTGAAGTTGTTGAACTCAGACAGGGACTTCTGGGCCTTGCTGCCGGTCTTGTCTCTCGCATCGTTGAGGATACGGTTCACTTGGTTCTCGAACGTCTGTCGCAGCGTGTTACCAGGTGTGGGCTCCAGCTCATCATTGTGAGCCTTCTCGATTACTTCTATCACATCCAGCTGAGGACAACCAGAGCTTACATTTTATGTAAGCTTGAGTAACCCTTTACCACTTAAATACTTATTTTTACGCATTTGCAGACCCAAAGGTTACATTTAATTACATACCTTTTTTACTAGATTCAAGTTAAAAAGCATAAAACCTGAACAGATGTTCTGGTTTTATGCTGCTTGCAAAAGCCATTTTCACTTTGCTTCTTATGGGGGAAAGGGTTAATTGATTATATTTCAAGCCTAAGGCTGATTGAGACACTCTTAACTGTTTTTCTTGGGTAGAACAAGTACCTGGCGTCTTTGGAATTCTAACAAGTCAATTTAAACATTGTCAAGATAAGATTAACCAAATGTAACTACAGGAACTACCTATTTATCATTATTAGCTGGCCAAACAGTCTTGTAAGATGTTTTACTATCACAGATCTGGGAACAATTCTAAATTTTTACCATAATTTAGCCAAAACTTGTTCTTTCAGCACTTTTTGTAAACAGGATATAACAGATTTAACAGACAACGTAAGGGACCGAAAGAACTTTTAAAACATGGCCCAGTGCGGCTCTCAAGTTCCTGCTTATTAAAAACCTTTTTACCCAATCACATTATTTAAACAGCCGTTCAAAAACAAGAAACGTTTCCATTAAAATTTTCACCAGTCACAGGAGCCTTGAATTTTGGTCATTTTTATTGACTTTCAATTCATATAACATCCATCCATTGGAAGCATGTTTTCATTATTAATTTTACACTTGGTATCAAAATTTTCATCAGATATTTCTCCAAATAAAAAGCCAATCAACACATCCTGACATATGAAACAGACAATTCCACTCATTCACCTTGGCTTTCTTGATAGTGTCCTGAATCTCAATGTAGGTCTGGGGGTCGGCAATAGTGTCACCAATACCGATACTGTGACCTTCAATAAGCAGCCAGTTGTTCACCACGGTCTGAATGTTGCCATACAGGAAACCTGAAGAAAAGATACATCAATATCAACAATTAAATCATGGAGCTTAACGGTATGTTACTTAATATTGGCCACGGCTGGTGAGCAAAATGCCAAGAGAAACTTGACACCATATTGCACTGAATTAAGGTTTTCAGATCACACAAAATGCCTTGATTCCTGTCAACAAAATTGTAAATGCTTAACCATTTTGATTATTTTAAAGAACGTAAGTGTATAACAATGAACCCAGTTTTGGGGAAAAAATGCATATGCCTTAAGTTTAAATAATAAAACTGAACAAAATTGATTATTTTAAAGCACACAATTGTACATATATGAGTCGCGTTCAAGGAAAACTGGGCTTATAGCACATGCGCGTAAAGTGTCAGACAATCAGACACACCTGCTTGTTCCCAGCCGAGCTCAAGGAAGACGACGTGGGCGATGGCACCGGTAGACGCCCCCAGGGACTTCTTACACAGGATGCCTGAGAGCAGCTGCCCATCCTCTATCAGAACCTGCCGCACAAACAGGAAATGTTAAGTGAAATGTAATCTTCAGTGTCAGATCTTATTATCTGCAAAATATTCTTATGCCATTCTTTGACCCTATTCAAGTAAACCAAAGACAGAAGGTCTTCAAGATACACGTCACTACAGGGCCAAATATCCCTTCTTAGCAAGGGGCCTCTTTTTCTTCCCCTTAACCAAAACGGCTCTTTCCCCTACATAAATTTCGGTAAAATCATGCATTTTTCAATAGATTTCCAATCTACCTTAGCATTTTTGATTCCCCAAAGCCAGAAAATTGTGTCAATTTTCCCTCCAAAAAAAAGGCTGTGGCCCTTTCCACAAAGTTGGTGTTTTGGCCCTGCACTATCGATCAAGGTCTTTTCCTTGGGGTCAAATCCAAGTCCATTGACCAGTCGCCAAAGTATCGATCGCTCCGCCCACATTTTTCGATCAGCCAATCAGATATCGATTTTTCACACAGCCCTCAGCGACGCTTATCTGGCTGCCATTTTGTCCGACAAACAAAGCGTGTTGTACATATGGAATGGGCGTAATTTTTAAGAGTTTACACAGATTTTATATCAAATGCATGATCATTACTGTTCGATCATTATTCAAAATTGTAGGTGCTATACATACTTTTTAAAAGGTTATTATTTTATCTTTATTTCTTGAACATATGAACGAGTAATGAGAAAACAAACACAATAAATAGTTTAACCACACCAGGTGTGTGTTCTATAAAACGTGTTATACCATTTGATGCACAATATTATTCAGCAGTTTGTGCAACATAATAATTGCCACACGTGCTTATTAATCTCAGCGTAATTGTTGATTGTTAATAAATAACAGTATGTTGCGTGGATCTCAGAATGAAGGAACATTAAGGCATTGTTAGGAACTGTACACAAGAAAAGAAAACTATTTAATAACTTAAATGATTTCCAATTATATATTTATTTTCTGTGGATCATAAACAAGGGAAATCATTATAAATTGTTAACTTAAATATTGTTTTAACTAAAGTAAAAACAACAAAAAGGTGATTTCAACGCGGCTTAGCCAGCTTAAAGCGACTTCAAGTGTAAAATGTACGGCTTATAATACAACAACAACATTTCAAATACAACATATATTGATACGGGGAGAAATGTGAAAATTGCAATTAACATATAAGGGCCATCTTGTTATACACAAGCAAATGCATAATATGCTAAATGTATTCAATTCAAATGTTCGTGAAAAGCACCGTAATACCAACATTTCATTTTTTTGATAGTGAAATGTAACAGGTTCTCATAAAACATAAATGAAATAAAATGCATATTAGACTATCTGTTTATGAAACCACGAAATTAAGCACATGGTTCAAACAGAAATCGCAAACCTAAATTCAAGCACTTTTCAAGGACTTTTTAAGGCCAAATTTTCATTTTCAAGGCCAAGAACAGTACCTTAGTTTTCTTTAAAAAAATGCATTTTCAAACCAGATTAACACAGTAAATGTCATTTAATTGCTCAAACTCATTAAACTTATTCCATATTAACTCATACATGTTATTTAATTGCATACAAATACATGTTTTAATATCCATCCTTAACTCAATGAGTCTCACATGTGTATTTACTTTTTAAAGTTATTACAAACAAACACATTGATTCTCAATTTCATGTTTTCTGTGTGGGTTTCCCCTTTCTTGTGGCTTTTCAAAGCGCTTTCCCCTATCCCCCCGACATCAATGGTCTTCATACATTCTCGACAATGTGCTTTTCGGATGTCATTTGTTTTCTGTACCCAGGAATATTCAGTTAACCACCCTGGTTTGAAACGACACTTCCCCATCGCTGCGTTTTCACTCGCGAAAATTGATCACAACGAAGAACCTCTGACGTAGTACACATAATCTGTGACGTGTACACAACATTTCGTACTCAATAGTGTACGAAGCTTATATTTCGTACTCAACTTTTTGCGCGAAGGAATTTATGATAAATTTTCATAATATTTCCCTTAAGAACGATTTAAGTTAATAATTAAAGCGATGATAAAAGTAATTTTGAGCAAAAATAAACATTTTCAAGGCTTTTTTACATGAAATAAGCACTTTTCAAGCACTTTTTCAAGGCCAACCTTTGTTCAAGGGCTTTTCAAGCCTAGGACTCATTTTCAAGCACTTTTCAAGCCCTGTGCGAACCCTGGGCCTGTATTAAATTATGGTTACAATCAAAATTTAATTTATATCTAAATAAAAAAAATCGGTGTCTTTTTAAAAATAACACAATAAAACAAAGATCTAAACATTTTTAATAAACAAAAAAACCATCATGATATGGATATGTCATTTGCATTTAATAAAAATATTTTCAAAATTATATATGAATAGCCACCGGGTTCACTGTCAGACGGTTGAATACAAGTTCAAAATCAATATGAAATAAATGCTCATTTTTACAACGGAACTCCCTATATGATATGTATAAGAAACGTTTCTGATAGTCAGTCTGCCGTTAACTCATTTATTTTGATTACGCCATTTCTCTTTAAAAGTATTTATGGTTGTACAAAGCAGTTTAGTTTAGTGTGCGGCTTTAATAATTTATATTATAGAAAAGAGCATAATACATCATTACAAATATAGAATTTCCCTCACGTAATCCGCTATAATTGCGATCTGCTTGTCGGAGTTTTCTAATCACTAGACCACGTGACTATGTGGGCGAAGCGATCGATAATTTGGCGACTGGTCAATTCCCAAAGCAAAATGGCAAACAAGGGCTGTTTGTAAAAGATGCATGCCCCCCATATGGACTCTCCGTTGTAGTGACAGCCATTGTGTGAATATGTTTTTTGTCACTGTGACCTTGACCTTTGACATAGTGACCTGAAAATCAATAGGGGTCATCTGCCAGTCATGATCAATGTACCTATGAAGTTTAATGATTCTAGCCATAAGCGTTCTTGAGTTATCATCCGGAAACCATTTTACTATTTCGGGTCAACATGACCTTGACCTTTGACCTAGTGACCTGAAAATCAATAGGGATCATCTGCGAGTCATGATCAATCTACCTATCAAATTTCATGATCCTAGAAATAAGCGTTCTTCAGTTATCATCCAGCGCCCTCACACTACTTTGGGGGAAGGGGTCCGCAGCCCTTAGGAGGGGGAATTTTCGCGGCGTTTCTCTTTTTGGGGCGTTTTTTTACTTACTCTCTCATTATTACATTTGTACATGTTAACACTATATTCATTGCATTTTTTCATAATTTAGTATGTTTGCAAAGATTAAATTGAAATAGAATTGAGATATAATAATCATGAGACACATCGTTCTATTAAAAAAAAAAAAAAAAAAATTTAGGGGGGAACTTTTCCCCCCAAAAGGGGAAAAAAGTATACTTTTCAGGTGGGTGACTGCCGCCGAATTTTGGCGGCAGATTTAATAGATTAAGGGACCTGTCATCCGAAAACCATTTTACTATTTCGGGTTACCGTGAACTTGACCTTTGACCTAGTGACCTCAAAATGGATAGGGGTCATCTGCCAGTCATGATCAATGTACCTATGAAGTTTCATGATCCTAGGCATAAGCGTTCTTGAGTTATCATCCGGAAACCATTTTACTATTTCGGGTCACCATGACCTTGACCTTTGACCTAGTGATCGTAGCCATTAGCGTTCTTGAGTTATCATCCGGAAACCATTTTACTATTTCAGGTCACCGTGACCTTGACCTTTGATAGTGACCTGAAAATCAATAGCGGTCAACTGCAAGTCATGATCAATCTACCTATCAAGTTTCATGAACCCATGCATAAGCGTTCTTGAGTTATCATCCGGAAACCATTTTACTATTTCGGGTCACCATGACCTTGACCTTTGACCTAGTGACCTGAAAATCAATAGGGGTCATCTGCTAGTCATGATCAATGTACCCATGAAGTTTCATGATCCTAGGCCTAAGCGTTCTTGAGTTATCATCCGGAAACCATTTTACTATTTCGGGTCACCGTGACCTTGACCTTTGACCTAGTGACCTAAAAATCAATAGGGGTCATCTGCGAGTCATTATCAATCTACCTACGAAGTTTCATGATCCTAGGCATAAGCGTTCTTGAGTTATCATCCAGAAACCATTTTACTATTTCGGGTCACTGTGACCTTGACCTTTGACATAGTGACCTGAAAATCAATAGCGATCTTATGCGAGTAATGATCAATGTACCTATCAAGTTTTATGATCCTAGGCCTAAGCGTTCTTGAGTTATCATCCGGAAACCATTTTACTATTTTGGGTCACTGTGACCTTGACCTTTGACCCAGTGACCTCAAAATCAATCGGGGTCATCTGCGAGTCATGATCAATCTACCTATGAAGTTTCATGATCCTAGGCCTAAGCGTTCTTGAGTTATCATCCAGAAACCATTTTACTATTTCGGGTCATCGTGACCTTGACCTTTGACCTAGTGGCCTGAAAATCAATACGGGTCATCTGCGAGTCATGATCAATGTACCTATGAAGTTTCATGATCCTAGGCCCAAGCGTTCTTGAGTTATCATCCGGAAACCACCTGGTGGATGGACCGACAGACCGACCAACCGACCGACATGTGCAAAGCAATATACCCCCTCTTCTTCGAAGGGGGGCATAAAAATATTCCCAATTGAAATACATTTGTTACTGCAAGAAATCTATACCGATATATCTGGTAACTGTGTGAGTGAAATCTTATCCAACGTCAAATCTAATATTCATTACATAATTCCAGCATTGGCTTGCCGATAGCAACAGTTGGCATACCTTAATTTATAGGTTAAATGTTAGTGGATATGATAGTGTTTTTCCCAGGCCATTTTAGCATGGCGAAAAGCCACGCCGCCCTCCCAGATCGCCACGCTGCCCTTTTCAAAGGCATATTTCGCCACGCGCCCTTTTTTCAAAGGCAAATTTCGCCACGCGCCCTTATCGATAACATCTTTATTGACTTACGATCTAACTTGGTCCGCAAAATCAGCGTCCTTGATTGTCTGTGACGCTCCGACTGTGCTTGATTTACTGGAGAGACGTCAACATCTAATCGACTATATTTAATTAATCAGATTTTATCTATAACAGTGCTCGATTTATAGGTAGGTCTTACTGAATGCTCCAAAGCTGTGAATTAGTCATGCGTGAATAACCCCGTGTCAGTATCAATCGATAATGCTGGAGGCTATGTTATACCAAGCGCACTTTTCGCTCGGCTATGTGTACTCCTCCACGATATAATCATTACTTCGGAGACTTTTGATGAAAAACTCTACATCTACGTCTACATCTACATGGTACTGCTATACAATCGTTGAACAATTATCAGAAGCAGGCGCGTTGTCAGAAAATAGCTCGATGTTATTCTCGTGGCTTTGCATGCATTATTCAGTTATATCGAAACATATATTTTACGCATAATTACATTTAAATTCACAAACAAATTTATTCTTTATTGTTTTTGTCTTTAAGATAATTAGATCTAATTATCGAAATAATTACTGAGACGTATACTAATTTAACAAAATGCGAATCGCGTATACGATTTAACGTTCCTATGCGCACCTGTCGCTTACATCATTTGACATTTTATCAACATGGGGGACTACACAGAATTAAATTGTGACTTGGCAAAAATCGCAAATAACGTCGTAAACGATCGAATTAACGATGGAGATTATACATTAAGATGGAATTAATGAAATTTGTGTGATAATCAACGATGCATAAAAATGTTTTAGATAACAACAACATTATTTATTTATTTGTAATCTACTCGGTGGATGTATGTCACGGAAACGAGTGTTTGCATATTGTTAGCGATCAATTTACTCGCAATGTTATTTTAAACATCTGTCGAGATTATTGTTAGAAAATGGGATAAGATAAACATGGTTTCATTTATATGTTAGTGGATCTGTGTATAATCAGATTCATATGCATATATTGCTTTATTATGTTTGTCGTGCTGTACAGTTTATTGAAACAGCATGGAACTTCAATGTACATTGCAAGGTAAATATATTAATATAAATCATAGTAAGTTAAATACTTCTATTACCATTAAATGTGCTTGTTTATATGTTTTTTTTCCACAACTGCTTCTGATGCGATTACTTGTTTCCCCGTAATTCAGGTATTCAGGGAACGTTTTTGCCCTTTTTTGCCTAAACTGCGCGCTAAAATGCCCTTTTTGAAAGTAATGCGCCATGCCCCTTTGCCCTCCTGGGAAAAACACTAAATATCCTGTGGGTTTAATCTATGTCAGAACTTTGTATGGCCATTCATTATCCAGTTAATTTTTGTCCAACCATATTATCATCAATAACTTGTTCAAGTATGTATAATCAATAACTTCGAATCAACGCCGACGTTATTTTCATAATAAGGAATGTAGCTTTGTTGCCTTGCATTGGGCTGGTATAAAACAGGCATATTGAATAAAGAGTAATTAACACAATAAAAATTTGGCAAATATGCCAAGAAGTGCTTCATAATCCATAATTGTCTGCAGAAATGTCTATATTTAATTACAAATATTGTAATAAATTTTAGTTCCCAAATTTATCCAAAATCAGTTGACTTTTCACACACACAAAAATCCTAATCCCGAAATCACATTTTTCCCAAAAGGACCAGAAAAAGGCTAGGCCCTTACCTTGGTGTCCCCGGGGGATATCCACTTGTACGGACCCTTGTCCTCCTCATCCGGGTGTGTGCTGTGGGTGCGGATCAGGTTCACACGGCCCGGGATGATCAGTGAGAAGACCTGCTTGCCCGTCCACATGGGCTTGGGTTTAAGGATGGCAGGGTGGGGCATGTGGCCGTCCCAGCTTGGCAAGAACATCAGGATGTTCATCACCTGGCCCTGCACAGGTACAGAATTATAAGACTTTATTGAGAACATGGGGAATGCAGGCCAAATCAATATACTATTTTTGATGGACTTTAAATTTAACATTAATCTAAACATTGGTCGAACTCTGTACAAAAACCCCACACAATAAATCGTTAAACATTAAAATACGTACAACTTATGTAGGACAAAACCTTAATAACATAATTTAAATCAGTAAATAGGCTTCACATTTTACATGTGTATGTTTTCATAAGTAAATCCAGCACACATTTAGAGTTAAACAAAAAATGGCTACAAGTATGTGCAAAAAGTTATATGCTGTTTGCTGCTTATCAGTATCTAAGGGTTGAAAATTATGACTTAACAATTAAATCTAGCAAGAAAGATCTTCAATTATCCCAACGTTTTTCGGAGGCCCACATATGCCACGCCTCTCAAAATTGCCTTTTACTATAATTTCTTCATTTCTTAACTGATTCACTTCTAATTGATACTGAAATTCTCTTATGACAATACGGTCAATCTCAACTATGCATGGCCCACTTATCAACCCTGGGGCGTCCCTGGGTCAAACATGCCTTTGCCGCGCCATTTCTAGTTTAATTTGATATTCTAAGGGACTACAAAAGAGTCAAAATGCTTATCAGAGTGGTAAAGAGTATTATACCCTTTACCACTTAGATACGTATTTTGACATGTGTGTAGTCTCTAAGAAAGTTAAATGTAATTAAAGACCTTTCTTCCTAGATTCAAATTTTAAAGGCTCCATTTCCAACCCTTAGATACTGATGAGCAGCAAACAGCATAAAACCTGAACAGAGTGCAAGTTACTCGCAGACTGTTCTGGTTTTATGCTGTTTGCACATAGCCATTTCCACTTTGCCTCGGAGTGGTAAAGGGTTAAACCAGCACACACCCTGTCCAGAAACACATCCCTCTTGGTCATCTTGCGTACAGCTGTCAGGGTGTCCTGTACGATACCCATGACAGGCCGGTTGGACTGTGGCGTGATGATCATGCGTGGTACGGAAGCCAGCTGTGAGATCTCAGCTCGGGTCTCCAGGGACTGGGCAAGATGGAGGTTCATCTCGTCTCCATCAAAGTCTGCGTTATATGGGGTTGTGCAGCTGAAGGCGAGATAAACAAAGTAAAAGATGTTGTTATTTAGTATAAAGCAAAGATTTTCTGTCCCAACCTGTGGGTCTTAATATCAGCCTCATTCCCAATGCCAATCCTGGGTTTTTCCAAAAAAAAACATTCAAAATAATTTTTTTTAAGGGCCTTTTATTTTTTCAGCGTTTTTCCTCTATATAAAGTTGGTACAGTAAAACGGCACCATTCCCAATGAGACCATTTTTCCCAATTTCAAAATAAAAATTCCCAATTTCAAAATAAAAATTCCCAATTCACAAACAAATCAAATTCACAGAAAAAAATCGCCGAAGATTTGCATACACACATGACATGTTATTCCCTTTTGTCAAAACATCGCAGTCTAAACAATAAGGTCAGTATACCGGCTAAGCGTGTTTTCACAACACCCAACACTTAATCCAGTTTTGTCTGGATTTTTTGTTTACTCAGTACTGTATGAAGAGTACAATAAACTGCTTCAATAATGAATCATCGAAAAAAGACCATTACAATAAATTACAGCATGTTTAATTGAAATTAATTTTTTAACTTAGTTAAAATAAATAACACTATTTTTAACCGAAATTAAAAGATTTCAATTGTCCCTACGCTACATAGTTTTTTAATACAAAAATCAATATGCCTACGCTTTCCATGCGGTAACATGACGTTTTACATGAGTGGCTTTATTTTCGCGCGCTTTTGTTGAGACAAAGGAAATAGGCATGTGTAATGTTTATGTGAAGTTAAATTTTGATAACGTCGCATTAACATGAACTGAAGATTGAAGTGTTTTTTGGATTACACATTTAATTACGGTCATTTGAGAATGCAACCAAGCCTTTACAGTTTTAGTTAATATATAAAATAATTATTTGTAAAAACGTTTACTTGTCGAAATAATTGTTTTGACAATATTAAGCATGAAATGTACAATTTCCACGAGGACTGCACCAGGTTGCCATCAGCTGTCTTCTAAAACAGGAGCACCACATAACGGTAGCCACGCTTGGCTGCGAAAGCTTGTCAGAATTTTTATTTAAAAAAAAATTTAAGTCACAGTGACCGTAACCTTTGACCTAGTGACCCAAAATGGGTGTGGCGTGTAGAACTCATCAAGGTGCATCTACATATGAAGTTTCAAAGTTGTAGGTGGAAGCACTTTGCTTTTAGAGCCAATGTAAAGGTTTTAGCACGACGCCGGCAGACGGCGGATGATGAGCAGGCTATAAAAATACCTCGGGTTTTCTCCAAAAACAGCCTCGCTAAAAACTGCCATGATGTTTTCGTAAAGGATTACATTGTTATGACTGATTAGTGTGGTAGGTATAGAAACGCCAACAAACTGCCTCAAAGCTACTGAAATTATCCATTGATAGTGAAACTGTGTTATTCACGCACAACTGATTCACAATCGTTTGCATCTTCAGTGCCTTGGAGCCAAAACCCTAATACTGCTTGTTAAGTAGTATGTCACCAATTTTGGTGTAACATGAAAACAGCCAAACAAATTACCGATACTGATTAACACTCGCGCATTTATAAAATTGGGACTTTAAAAATTGGGGAATATGTATTTTAGATCGAGTCCAGTGCACAGTTGTCAGATGTTGATAATAGCAGCTATCATTAAAGGTCAAGTCTACTGACGCAAACCTGGTTCAATATATGGCAGGTTATCTTACAGAACCTGAGACTACAAGTCCCGATTTAGACAGATCATACTCTCAAGCACATTTTTAGGTAAAAAGAGAGTTAAGTTTAATAAACTAAAATTGTTTAGTGGTTATAGAAACATGATTTCGTAGAAAATCACTCACCACTTTGATGTGAATATGCAACTTATTATTTGTACATGTTTTTAAACGTTTCCAGCATAATTAATAAATTTCCCAATTTGGATGAAAATGCCACTAATTTTCCCAATTTGACCGGTACCGGTACCATTCCCAAAGTGGTGAGAAAAAACGCTGCTTTTAAAATCTTCAAAATACGGGGATAATCAACATGTGTGCAAGTGCAAAACGTCGAGTCCTTAAAACAGCAGAGAAAAATTATGGTAGAACAGTCGGTTGAAATCGTTGGTTAACACATTTCTTTAAAGCTAATACTCATTGATTTCCTTTAATCTTTTCACAACATAATGTTTTCAAGAAATCTATATTCTATATGAATTAAGAGCACTAGTTGTAAGTGTGTGCTCAACTTTGTTGTTTATATCAAATCAAATGAAATATTTCACCACAAAACAGTTTAAATTTACATGGAAAGGTTTGAGGCAAAAGCTGAGGTTTGGTGAAAAACAGACATAACTGTAATTTTGACTTAGAACCACAAAACCAGTCAAAACCAGTGAATCATTTGAGCTGCTCTCTGGGAAAACGAGGCTTAATGCATGTGTGTTAAGAGTTGTCCCTGATTAGCCTACGCAGTCTGCACAGCTTATTAGGGATGCCACTTTCCGGCGTGTGCGCCTTATGGTATTTTTTGAAAAGAAAGTCTCTTGTTTCAAGCTCTTGAAGACTGTAAAGGCTAATAAGGGGCCACATTTAAAGCATTAAACCCTGTTTTCCCCCAAAAAGGCTCCTTCATAAAAAGACACGTACCTGAGGTTCATCCTGAATGTGGACCAGGGCAGCACCTTCACCTGGTGACACATCATACTCATCTTGTGAAGGGTGGGCTGTCTGTTGAACACGATATAGTCCCCGTCCTGCATGTGACGCTCAACCTGGCAGGAATACCAGGAGCTTTTTAACAATTGTTTCTATTGTAATGTACAATTAACAAGTTAATCTGAGAAAGACCAAATGTAATTTACTGGGTATGTGATTTTTTCTTTTGCAAACATTGGTGGAAACAAATGAAGTGTTTATGAAAATGTGAAGTACCCAAAGATCATTTAATGAAACTGTAAATAAGCGGAAAATCCCGATGTTTTCCACTGATAGGGGTATGATTATTATTTAGCGAACATAAAAACTGAACATCTTTCATAAACTGCATTTATTGCTTGTATTACATTAGTGTATTTCACCACAATTAACTATTTTAAAGATGACAAGTTGTATTAAAAACAATTTAAATCTCAGTGATATTTTTTAAACATGTATGTCAGTGCCCCAGATAAGGTGGGTATATGTGTCTTTCACCCTATTAAATTGTTTAAAAACGCAAAGAAATACAATATCATGTGTATTGAAAACGCAACCGAGTTGAATTTTACGCAAAATCGTCAAATGTGATGATTACAATAAAATCACTTCGATGGAAAATGCTTTGCTCATTTTTGGTATTTTCTCTTTGGAATTATTATCGTAATGGCGCGACGCTTTCATTAAGCAAGCGCCTGGATGACTGAGCAGGAAAACAGTCAAAGTTATCCAAACGCTCTGTGGACTAGATTTCATTGTAAAATAAAGCGTTGACCAAATTATTTACGAAGACATACAAGCGTTTTAAATCTGACTTAATCCTTCGACCATTGTGCATGTCTATGTAAAGCGTCTGTACTTTCAGCTTCTATTATGATGTGAAATAAAAAGTCTAAGAGAGGTCGAAAGACGTCCGCGATTGTTGCTCCAAAATATCAGTTGATCGCAAACGTTTTCGTACCAAGAAAGCAAAAGCCAATAAGTGCTGAATCATTCATGTTATAATTTTTTTTTAAGTTTAAATTATGGACAGTTTCAAGGATTAGAGATGTTATGAAACATCATTGTATTAAAGTAAATGATGATAGTTTACAGTTTTATTGAATCAATACAAGTGTGCAGCTTCAACAGAAGTAAAGCGGCAATCATTTTACAGTATGCATTTTTATATCTCAGTTCACCCTATTTCAAGAATGAAATCACCCTATTTCAAGAATGAAATCACCCTATTTCAAGAATGAAATCACCCTATTTCAAGAATGAAATCACCCTTTTTCAAGAATGAAATCACCCTATTTCAAGAATGAAATCACCCTATTTCAAGAATGAAATCACCCTTTTTTTTCAAAATCAATGGGTGAAAACCCTATTTCCCAAATAATTATCTGGGGTATTTGTATGTACATTGTTTTCAATATTAATAAAGATTCTTGCTTAAAAAAGATTGATCAATGAGCATTAAAAACCTGATTTTTATAAATAACAGGCGTTGGTCTAAACATATTTAAATCCTGGTTACAAAAACCAACATTCCTTGATGTATCAGTATTTTCCAATTTATTTTTTCTAACAGATGCCTTTCCTTAAAAAATGAAAACCGAAAAAAGGGTATTGATTTTTATTAACCAATATCAATACCTTGTACCCAATCTGGAGATGCAGGTCACTGGCCTTCGGGTGGAATCGTAGATCGATTCTCTCCCCATTGTCTCTCACAATGTACTTGGCTCCCGGGTACTGGTTGGCACCTCTACGTACCAGCTCATGCAGTCTGCAAAAACGGAAGCCATTTTTGATTGCTAATAAATGCAACTAGGCATATCAATTAAGGTGTGGGCAAATCAGTAGATGTTCCCAAATGTCAGAAATCTGGGCTACCATAGGCTAAAAATTTACTTAGCCAAAATGTGCCACGCTTTAGGGAAATTCTTATTATTATTCAACCTCTTTTAAGGAGTTTACAAAGAAAATGCATTGGGTAAATAGCATGGGTCAGTTGAAACCATTTAATGATTACGAAATGGACCAACCATTTAATGATTACGTAATGGACCAGGCTTATGCCAATGGCCTGGGCCCAATTCCCTAACAAGAGGGCCTGAAAGGCCCAAAGTCGCTCACTCACCTGAGATAACAAGATATTATTGGGACAATCTTCTGACAAAGTTTCATGAAGGCCTGAAAATGTATGTGACCTCTAGAGTGTTAACAAGGTTTTACTATAGCCATATAAGGAAAAATGCTCCGACCCTGGCAGCCATGTTTTTCAACCAACCGGAATCATTTTTGAACTCGTCCAAGATATTATCGGGATGAATCTTCTGACCAAGTTTCATGAAGATAGGACAGTAAATGTGGCCTCTACAGTGTTAACACGATTTTACTATTGTCATATAAGGAAAAATGCCCCGCCCCTAGGAAGCCATGTTTTTCAAGCAAACATAATTATTTTCAAATCCATCCAAGATATCATGGAGACCAATCTTCTGACCAAATTTCATGAAGATTGGACAATAAATGTGGCCTCTAGAGAGTTAACAAGGTTTTAATACAGCCATATAAGGAAAAACATGGTTCAAACAGAAATCTCAAACCTACATTCAAGCACTTTTCAAGGACTTGTCAATGCCAAATTTTCATTTTTCAAGGCCGCGAATGATATGTTAGTTTCCTTTAAAAAATGCATTCTCCATTTGCTTGGATTGGTCTTTCTTGTTTAAACTTTCATCAAAAGACACTGAGTAGGGTCCACTTATAGAACTATCAAGTAAAGTTTTGAAATGTTAAGCTAGCCCCAAAACGGCTACATATGCTGTCTTGAGGTCTCCACAAGAAAATTTCTTTTCTATGGTACTGTCATGGAACATAACCTGAATTAACTTATGTATAAATGTAATGTTTTATTGGAATTGAAGGATTGATGTGTGCAAAGGGTATGCAATACCCACAATACTTCCGCTTTCAACATATCATTTTTTGTAACAAATCTGTCTATGGATGTCTGCGAGTTTGATACTGCTGCTTATGGTTGGGAAGGTCCTGGAATTTGAATATCTTCTATCTTCACACTCTCTGTGGCTGTGCCTTCCTGGTTTGACACAGATGGGCTTTTGTTGATGTCTGTTTTAAATTTCACAGTTTTAAAAAGGGCTGTTTGTAAAACATGCATGCACCCCATATGGGCTGTCCGTTGTAGTGGCAGCCATTGTGTGTATACGATTTTTGTAACTGTGACCTTGACCTTTGACCTAGTGACCTAAAAATCAATTAGGGTCATCTGCGAGTCAAGATCAATGTACCTATGAAGTGTCATGATCCTAGGCAAAAGCGTACTTGAGTTATCATCCGAAAATCATTTTACTATTTCAGGTCACCGTGACCTTGACCTTTGACCTTGTGACCTCAAAATCAATAGGGTCATCTGCAAGTCATGATCAATCTACCTATGAAGTTTCATGATCCTAGGCGTATGCGTTCTCGAGTTATCATCCGAAAACCATTTTACTATTGCGGGTCACTGTGACCTTGACCTTTGACCTAGTGACCTCAAAATCAATAGGGGTCATCTGCGAGTTATGATCAATCTACCCATGAAGTTTCATGATCCTAGGCGTATGCATTCTTGAGTTATCATCCGGAAACCATTTTACTATTTCGAGTCACCGTGACCTTGACCTTTGACCTCAAAATCAATAGGGGTCATCTGCAAGTCATGATCAATCTACCCATGAAGTTTCATGATCCTAGGCGTATGCGTTCTTGAGTTATCATTCAAAAACCATTTTACTATTTCGGGTCACCGTGACCTTGACCTTTGACCTAGTGACCTCAAAATCAATAGGGGTCATCTGCGAGTCATGATCAATGTACCTATGAAGTTTCATGATCCTAGGCCCAAGCGTTCTTGAGTTATCGTCTGACAACCACCTGGTGGACGGACCGACAGACCGACATGAGCAAAGCAATATACCCCCTCTTCTTCGAAGGGGGGCATAACAATAGTACTGTCCTGTTTCACAAAAAACACATCGCAGGAACCCTGTTTGCTTCTCAATTTCATGTTTTCTTTGTGAGTTTCCCCCTTCTTTTGGCTTTACAAAGCACTTTCCCCTATACCCCCGACATCAATTGTCTTCATACAGACCTGACAATGTGCTTTTCGAATGTCATTTGTTTTCTGTACCTAGAAATATTCAGTTAACCACCCTGGTCAGAAACGACACTTCCCCATCGCTGCGTTTTCACTCGCGAAAATTGAGCACAATGGAGAACCTCTGATGTAGTACACATAATCTGTGACGTGTACACATAAGGTTTCGTACTCAATAGTGTACGAAACTTATATTTCGTACTCAACTTTTTGCGCGAAGGAACTTATGATAAATTTTCAGAATATTTCCCTTAAGAACGATTTAAGTTTATAATTAAAGCGATGATAAAAGTAGTTTTGAGCAGAAATATACATTTTCAAGGCTTTTTACATGAAATAAGCACCTTTCAAGCACTTTTTTAAGGCCAACCATTGTTCAAGGCCTTTTCAAGCCTAGGACTCGTTTTCAAGCACTTTTCAAGCCCTGTGCGAACCCTGAAAAATGCCCCGTCCCTGGTGGCCATGTTTTTAAAGCAACCAAAACCATTTTCAAACTCATTCAAGGTATCATTGGGACAAATCTTTTAAGTTTCATGATGATCGGAGAATAAATGTGACCTCTTAAGAGTGTTAACAAGGTTTTACTATAGCCATATAAGAAAATATGCCCCGCCCCCGTGGTGGTCATGTTTTTCAACCAACCAGCATCATTTTTTAACTCGTCCAAGATATTATTGGGATTAATCTTCTGACCAAATTTCATGAAGATCGGACTATAAATGTGGCCTCTAGAGTGTTAACAAGATTTTTCTATAGCCATATAAGGAAAAATGCCCCGCACCTTAGGCCAGGGTTCTCAATAACTTTTGAGCCAACAGGCCACAATGTGAAACCAACAGGCCTTCAAAAGGGGTCCAGGGGCATGATGCCCCACAAAATTTTAAAATTCAGCACTTGATTTCCTGCATTTTGGGCCATTTTATGGCTATTTTAATGGTCAACCAGGAACTTAAATTTGAGCATTTTTGTGCAATTTATATATTTTAGCTTTTTTAACGGTTTGCCCTAATTCATTAAAATACGATTTTTCACTAATGAAGTGTACTATAATTCGGATAAATACGACTTTCGGATACATAATTGCACTTGATTTTTAGGGTCAATTTTTACGATGTTGACGTTTTTTTTGCACAAAGTTCCAATTTGGACATTTTATTCTCATGAGAAAAAAACTTCGGTTTTGGATTCGGAATGGGGCCGAAATTCTGCCCTACAGGAATGGGCTGAAAAGGTCAGATCGTCCGTCTACCATGCACATTTTGCTTGACACTTCTAGTTTGAAATGTAACTGAATTAAAACAAACTTTCACAACAACAAAAACTTTGCATTAACACAAAAACGCAAGCAATCAGGGACAAAAATTCACCATGTGATGAGAAGAACGTCAAAATATTTGACTGCTTTTTTACCGATTCCAATTTGCACTTTTTTATTGTTGTTGTTGTTGTTGTATTGCGTTAAAGGAGATAATCAAGCGACGTCTTTGCTTAATAGCAAAAAGGAGCAGAATTAACGAAAAGACACGCACATTTCGAAAAGTAAATTGCAAATTTTCAGAATCTGAGCGATTTTTAACTGGCCAAAATCTGATTTCAAACGGCTGATTTGGCGGCCGGCTCTTATTGAAAACCCTGACTCCGCAGCCATTTTTTTCAAGCAAACGCTACCATTTTGTAACTTATCCAAGATATCATTGCGACAAATCATCTGACCAAGTTTCATGAAGATCGGAAAATAAATGTGGCCTCTAGAGTGTTAACAAGGTTTAACTATAGCCATATGAGGAAAAATGCCCCGCCCCCTGGCGGCCATGTTTTTCAACCAACCAGCATCATTTTGGAACTCGTCCAAGATATTATTGGGATGAATCTTCTGACCAAGTTTCATGAAGATCAGACAATAAATGTGGCATCTAGAGTGTTAACAAGATTTTAAGGGGCGGGAAAAATGCCCCGCCCCTTGGCAGCCATGTTTTTCAAGCAAACGTTACCATTTTCGAACTCATGCAACATATCATTCAGACCAATCTTCTGACCAAAATTCATTAAGATTAGACAACAAATGTGGCCTCTAGAAAGTTAACAAGGCAAAGGTTGACGCCGCACAACGCACAAAGGACGACGCACGACGGACAGAAGGCGATCACAAAAGCTCACCATGAGCACAACTCCATGAGCAAGTTGTGCTAATGTGTGCTAAAAACAAAGCCCTTGTAAACCCATACTAAATGCTGTCAACATCAGCTAACAAACCAGCTTGTGACAAAATACATGTTAATTACCTGTCAATATTAAATGGCGTGACGATCTCCGGAAAGGTCATATTCTGTGCTATGGTACGGGGCACTCCGACCTGATCGATACGGAGATTCGGGTCAGGCGTGATGACGGTACGGGCTGAAAAGTCCACACGTTTACCCATGAGGTTGCCTCTTACTCTGCCTTCCTTGCCCTTCAGGCGCTGCTTGATGGACTTCAGGGGACGGCCGGACTTTTGAACAGCCTGTGGGGGACAATGGATTGTTGGGCTGTGATAATATCTGTGAGTTAAACGGATCCATTCAAACTTCACATTCTTACTAAAATTGAAATGACAAGTACATCTTTTTACAATATTGATGTTAAAGCCTAATTAAATGAAATACTATAATCACCGTCAAACAATTGAATTACTTTAGTTGTTATGCATACTGTTATCTTTGGTCAAAAATATTATATAGAAAGCAAAACAAAACAAGAGGGCCAAGATGGCCCTAGTTCGCTCACCTGAGAGGAGTCAGTTCATTCAATCTTTACCAAATGTCAAACTTGACCTAGATATTGTCCAGACAAACATCCTGGTCAAGTTTCATCATTATTTCATCTGCGAGTCATAATCAATGTACCTATGAAGTTTCATAATCCTAGTTGTAAGCATTCTTGAGTTATCATCCAGAAACCATTTTTCTAAGTTGAGTCACCGTGACCTTGACAGTCATTGTGTGAATACGTTTTTTGGCACTGTGACCTTGACCTTTGACATAGTGACCTGAAAATCAATAGGGGTCATCTGCGAGTCATGATCATTGCACCTATGAAGTTTCATGACCCTAGGCATAAGCGTTCTAGATTTATCATCCAGAAACCATTTTACTATTTCAGGTCTCCATGACCTTCACCTTTGATATAGCGACCTGAAAATAAAGAGGGGTCATCTTCGAGTCATGATCAATGTACCTATGAAGTTTCATGATCCTAGACATAAGCATTCTTGAGTTATCATCTGGAAACCATTTTACTATTTCGGGTCACCGTGACCTTGACCTTTGACCTAAAAATCAATTGGGGTCATCTACAAGTCATGATCAATGTACCTATGAAGTTTTATGATCCTTGGCCTAAGCATTCTTGAGTTATCATCAAGAAACCATTTTACTAGTTCGGGTCATCGTGATCTTGACCTTTGACCTAGTGAGCTGAAAATCAATAGGGGTCATCTACGAGTTATGATCAATGTACCTATGAAGTTTCATGATCCTAGGCCTAAGCGTTCTTGAGTTATCATCCAGAAACCATTTTACTATTTCGGGTTGTGACCTTGACCTTTGACCTAGTGACCTGAAAATCAATAGGGGTTATCTGTGAGTCATGATTAATGTATCTATGAAAATTTCATTATCCTAGGCATAAGCGTTCTTGAGTTATCATCCAGAAATCATTTTACTGATTTATGGTCACTGTGACCTTGACCTTTGACCTTAAAATCAATAGGGGTCATCTGCGAGTCATGCTCAATGTACCTATGAAGTTTCATGATCCTAGGCATAAGTGTTCTTGAGTTATTATCCGGAAACCATTTTACTATATCGGGTCATCGTGACCTTGACCTTTGACCCAGTGACCTGAAAATCAATAGGAGTCATTTGCGAGTCATGATCAATGTACTTATGAAGTTTCATGATCCTTGGCATAAGCGCTCTTGAGTTATCATCCGGAAACCATCTGGTGGACGGACGGACCGACATGAGCAAAACAATATACCCCCTCTTCTTCGAAAGGGGGGGCATAATGAGAAAACTGCCCCCCTCCCAGCAGCCATGTTATCCAACTGACCTGAACCATTTTTCAGCTCAACTCTCGTATCAAGGAAACAATTGTTTTGAGCAAATTTCATGAAAATTGGGACAAAAATGTGACTTCTACTGTGTTCACATGTTTTCACTATATACATATAGAGAAAAATGCCCCCCAACTGGCGGCCATGTTTTTTCACCGATCCCAACAATTTTCAAACTCGTCCGAAATATCAATAAACCAATGTTTTGACCAACTTTCATGATGATTGGGCAAAAATTGTGACTTCTAGAGTGTTTACAAGCAGACCTGTTTACCCTACCGATTGCTTCTCAGTAGTATGGAGGGCATCTCTCAGTAGTTTTGGGCTGTTGTCAGTAGTTTTTAACTTTTCAATCATTTTGAGCATTAAAACACCATGACTGGGTCACATATCAGTTTATCGGTACAAAAAGCATTAGATGAATTTACTTGCTAATAATAAAATCTGTAAAGTGATTTTTTTTGCTTTGATTTGTTACAGCCTGTGCCATTTGGATTGGGAAAATAAACCATGAAATTGGAAAAAATAGCGTGATAAACCAATAAATTGGGAGACATTAAGCATTATACATATGATTATAAGTAACAAAATAAAAGTGTTTTAAGTGCATGTTTGACAGCATTTTATATTATAAAATGCTGTTTCAATGTCTTCTTTAAATGAAGACAATATTTAGTTAATATCCATCCACATGCATATTAAACTTGCAATAATCTATAGATTCTTAAATACACCATTTGATCATAAGCTCTTTAAGAGTAGCTATTAATTTAATTCAGTATTTAAAAAAATTAAATACCATAAGGGGAAAACATAAACAAATATTGACAAACAACCTTTAGTGTTCTTGTTGTGTTAATGATGTATCACATGGAGTTAAAATAATATATTTTATTTGTTTACCTTTCAATATCTTGCACTTGACAACCTCAGTTCAATGCTATTTCATTAATCTGTACAGCGTAACAAACATAATAAAGCAGAAAATGCATATGCATCTGATTATTCACAGATCCACTAACATATAAATCAAATCATGTTTGTCTCCCATTTTCGAACGATACTCATCTTATTATAATAAATGCTTTAACTTTGTGAGTAGACTCCAATTTTCCAACACTCGTTTCCGTGACGCACATTCACTGTGCAGATTTCCGATAAATATTTGTTTTTGTTTTGTTAAATCTCAAACATAGTATGTTGCGTTAATTGACACACGCATTACATTATTCCATAATGACCATTTGATATCCGTTGTTAATTTGAATGGTATTTATTATTTTCGCTGTTAATCGCAATTTCTCGTCTGCTTGCCGCCATCTTGGTCGTGTGTAAAAACAGACGTGCTCAATCCCGATACATCGACTATCGCCGGTTAGTGTTTTTCCCAGGCCATTTTAGCGTGGCGAAAAGCCACGCCCCCCTCACGGATCGCCACTCTGCCCTTTTCAATGGCAAATTTCGCCACGCGCCCTTCTTTTCAAAGGCAAATTTCGCCACGCGCCCTTATCGATAACATCTTTATTGCCTTACGATCTAACTTGGTCCGCAAAATCAGCTTCCTTGATTGTCTGTGACGCTCCGACTGTGCTTGTTTCACATGAGAGACGTCAACGTCTAATCAACTATATTAATCGAGTAGATTTATTCTATTTCAGTGCTCGATTTATAGGTAGGTCTTACTGACTGCCCCAAAGCTGTGAATTAGTCGTGCGTGAATAACCCCTTGTCAGTATCATCGGTAATGCCGGAGGCTATGTTATACTAAGCGCACTTTTCGGTCGGCAATGTGTACTCCTCCACGATAAAATCATTACTTCGGAGACTTTTGATGAAAAACTCGATGTTATTCTCGTGGCAATTGTGCATTGCATGCATTATTCAGTTATATCAAAACATATATTTTTACGCATAATTACATTTTAAATCACAAACAAATTTATTCTTTATCGTTTTCGTTTTTAAGATAATTAGATCTAATTATCGAAATAATTACTGAGACGTATACTAATTTAACAAAATGCAAATCGCGTATACGATTAAACGTTGCTATGCAAACCTGTCGCTTACATCATTTGACATTTTATCAACATGGCAGACTATACAGAATTAAATTGTGACTCGGCAAAAATGGCAAATAACGTCGTAAACGATCGAATTAACGATGGAGATTATACATTAAGAAGGAATTAATGAAATGTCTGTGATAATCAACAATGCATAAAAAGGTTTTAGATATCAACAACATTATTTATTTATTTGTAATCTACTCGGTGGATGTATGTCACGGAAACGAGTGTTTGCATATTGTTAGCGATCAATTTACTCGCAATGTTATTTGAAACATCTGTCAAGATTATTGTTATAAAATGGGATAAGACAAACATGGTTTCATTTACATGTTAGTGGATCTGTGTATAATCAGATTCATATGCATATATTGCTTTATAATGTTTGTCGTGCTGAACAGTTTATTGAAACAGCATGGAACTTAAATGTACATTGCAAGGTAAATATATTTATATAAATCATAGTAAGTTACATACATCTATTACCATTAAATGTGCTTGTTTATATGTTATTTTTTCCACAACTGCTTCTGATGCGATTACATGTTTCCCCGTAATTCAGGTATTCAGCTAACGTTTTGCCCTTTTTTGCCTAAACTGCGCGCTAAAATGCCCTTTTTGAAAGTAATGCGCCATGCCCCTTTGCCCTCCTGGGAAAAACACTGCCGGTATTCTCCGCAATAGAGAGAGATGTGTATACTGGATAGCAACGTAAAATCGTATATATTCGGCTAAATTTGCGAACCAATATGCAAGTCAGTTGTCGTTCGGTGATGACTCGACAAGCTCTTTCAGCACTCGTTCCCCGGGAGGCTTGAATTTCAACGTTTTTTACTACGCAAGGGCCAAAATGATTATGATTGATAAATTACCTGTTAAGACCGAAAATAAGCGAAAGTACGATTAAAAACTGAAATTTGACCATTCAGTCCTACTCAGTTACTCCCAGGACGGCTAGATTTTAGCCATCGGCTTATCAGCAGAACTAATTAGTGTTAACTGTTCTGTGGTCATAAAGCACACTCCCCTGTCAGGCTGACAACAGCCTGTTTGGCGATAATAAATGAACCCAGGTGTTATATCTGGCCAAATCTGAATATGCTGCAACATATTTCAGAGAGTTATCGACCAGTGTTATTATCAGTTGTGCCAAATATTCATAGCCAATACAACATTTATTTTGATTTTTTATATTTATAAAACAGGTAAGCTTGAAATTTGTTAGTAAAATAATTTTATGTTCACCTTTGTTAGATTTTAAATTTGACATGTAACAAGCACCGAACATGTAATATGAAATGATTGAAATTAAAACTAATAGAAGTTATATGATTTTTAAACATAGTTTTCTTTACTCTTTCAGATTGACAACCAAAATGACTTTTCATATTCCATCACTGAGGTAACTTAGAATAGTTTTTGACGAAACTGATTCAGAATATAAATTATCTTTGATGAGTTCAAAACATTTCTAAAAAACAATAAGTGTGGAGATGAACCAGCAATTAAAAGTGGCAACATTTTCAGTTGGTTGAAAGGAAAAGATCGCAGTGTAAAAAGTGTTGAAGGAAAACCTTTATTTAAACTGGAGAGCAAATAGTGCAATACTGTATGTCATATCGCGACACACATGAAGTGTGTAGACAGGTTACGAAGGAATTAAGGGGATATTAGTTAAACAGTCAGAGGAAACCCCCATTATATCTACAAAAGAGATATACAAACATATAGTTAATGCTGATTTTCTGTCTAAAGTCCTTTTGTCGGAACTTAAAATTGAGGAAAGTGGCATTACAACATTAAATTCATTTTACAAAAATGAGTTTACTGAAGAAAGCTGGAGGAAAATATGTTTCTTTGAAATGCATTTTATGAGAGAAGGAGATACCATATATGCCGACAATAGCAAAAATGTTGCTTTCAAATTTTGTAGCCTTATGCCGCATAATTACATTTTACTTTAATTCTGAATACATAATGTTTTATTTTGATTGTGTAGGAAATTGTAAGGGTTCGAACACATGATATGAATAAGTTTATACATAATGTTAGTTATCGTTAGTATTAATCATTATTAAAATCTTATTGATTAGGTACCGTAACGGCGCAACCTTTCAACTGACTTAATGTAGCTTGCCTACATAGTGTTGGAATTTATGTCTTGAATCTGAATAGATGTACAATTTATGTGTATAAGTGGTTACATATTAAAAGAATAAGTGTACACAAATACAAGCATGCTGTTATTTTACAGAGAAGGATTTCAAACAATAAATTATTGTTCTTGTTTTTCAGAAAGAAACATGATGTTTGATGAACCAGTGCACAGATGGAAAATATGTTTGAAGTAGATCAATGCAAAATTCATGTTGATAAGACTTTAAGTTGGGACATTTTGGTATTTAATTTTTATCAACCACAGGAGACTACATCTAATTAATTCATTTAATTATATAATTTAAGTTCAACACTCCACTAGCAAATATCATGCTCAATACTCATGTTGATAGTCCTGTAAAGTTGTTTATTAAAAAATTTGTTTTTTTAACTTACTGATTAGTAACATGGTTACCCGTTATGTATATTATGTGAACATTTGTTATGTGAATTACTAAGGTAAAGTTGGTATTTGGTGTATAAATTAATGTTTTTTTCCATGAAATGTCCTTGCTAGAAAAGTTTGGGTTACAATCATGACAGTACTTAATATAAATGTATACAGCAGCTTATCATTCTATTATTATAAATTGACAAGAATTCTATAAAGTTTATGTGGCATACTATTAATGCTATTTCAACTTGTTTATATGAACATTAATAAATGTACATTGAAAAAATAAGGAATATTCAATTGCTTACTTCTGAATAATTTGATAATAATGTGTAATAAAAAATATCTGCATTATAATTTTATATAACATAATTATAATTATGCTCTGAGATCATTACATACTCTTCGCATATTTATATACTTTCCATAACATAGTTTAATGAATATGTTATTCAATTCAATAATAAACTATGTACAAGTTTTGATCTGTTGTTTATATTTTAATCCATCATTCAAATACAAGCACGATGCTCTTTATTAAAATGTGCTTTACTTAATTAATATTAATTAACTCTTTGATACCTATTTAAATGCATGCCCCTGTATTTTTCTACAATCAAATTATTCATTTAGTGTGTGAGCAATGTTTAAAACCCTCTGAATTCTCAGCATTCTGCACCAGTATCTTGTAATTAGATATGGCCAATAAATCCCCTCATGTTATCACTTCCAACAGTGATCAGCGCTTCACACCACTTTGATAATGACCCCTGAAATGTTAAATAGATTAGCCCTGATCTTGTTGAATCTATGGAGAAAGGAGTAACCGAGTAGGACTGCATTTTGATCGATGGATCCGTAGTTTTTCAGTACAAATCTGTAGTGCGTAGTTTAGCCAAATAATCCGTAGTAACTACGGCGAATGTACAAGGTTTCTCTATAGCCAAATAGGGAAAACTGCCACTATATACATATAGAGAAAAATGCCCCGCCCACTGGCCAGGGTTTTTTTTAGGAAAAGGGGAAGACGCTGGACGCTGGGTAAAAGGGGAAAATAGAGCGCAAAAGAGACATATTTGGGGAAAAAATAAAAACTGTTCATTTCAATGTCTATAACTCACCTACAGACTTCAGGGGTTTTTTTAGAAAAAGAGGCATGTCTCTGACCTTTTTGTTCTTAAACACATGAACAAGTATGATATTAAAGTCAAAGTCCTAAATAAAGTTGCAGGGGTAGATCTAATAATGGGAAATGTTTTCAACTGGGGCCGGGGGACGATGTCAATATTGTGATTTCAATTTCATGATGAATGGGAAGATGATTTAGATTTGCTACAGAATTGGAAGGGAAAGGTGCGGCAGCTGCCAATTGTGTACTTTCACTTTCACAATGTTCGATGTTGATTACATGTACCTCCAAATCCTGCTGGGTTTCAACAGTTTTTGATGATTCATTCTTAAAAAACGCGTCGGCGCAATTAATATTTTTCCGTTTCCGAACGTTTTATTTTGTTTGTGTACGAACGCCAATTGTGAGACTTTTTTCTCTTTAAACGTTTATATCTTGGCTTTCACATAACCCGGATGAAAATTCGACTGGTTTCCGGTAATAAATTGACAAACACCCTTCTCTCGCAAGAATGGAATCCAGTAAAATAGTCACATGATTAATACGATTAGTTGGCCGGTTTCCATGACGTAATTTAAGAGCTATATTTAGAATCACTGGTATTCCCAGATTTGAGTGTTCGTCGGGAGAGAGAGCGAGATCGTTGTACATGGTACAAATTGGATAAGTGTCGACTTCCCAAAAGAAAAAAAACCATTTCTTTGAGGGTAAAATATTATATTTTGGTGAAAAATTATATTTTTAGGGGAAAAATTCTGGTAGGGGAAGACGCCGAATATCGGCTTTCTTAGTAAAAAAAAACCCTGCTGGCGGCCATGTTTTTTCACCTATCTCGACCATTTTCGAACTCGTCCGAGACATCAAATGAACCAATGTTTTGACCAACTTTCATGATGATTGGGCAAAAATTGTGACTTCAAGAGTGTTTACAAGGTTTCTCTATAGCCAAATAAGGAAAACTGCCCACTGGCGGCCATGTTTTTCAACGGATCAAAAACACTTTTAAACTTAACCAAGATATCATTAAGACAAATATTTTGACAAAGTTACATGAAGATTGGGCGTGAAATGTGACTTCTACAGTGTTTACAAGGTTTTTCTTTTTTTGACCTAGTGACTTAGTTTTTGACCCGTCACAACCCAGTATCGAACTCGGCCGAGATTTCATTGGGACAAAGCTTCTGACCAAGTTTCATGAAGATGGGACAAGAAATGTGGCCTCTAGAGTGTCTACGATCAAATGTTAACGGACGGACGGACATACGACGGACAAAGACCGGTCACAACAGCTCACCTGAGCAATCAGGTGAGCTAAAAAAAACAACTAATTGTGAATGCATACCAATCATTTCAAAGAAAGTAAATAAAAAACAGGACATAAAAAATCATTCTCACAGTGAATTACTCAATCAAAAAGTGCATCAAGCTTCAATAACAATTTGTGTGAGATATCTCAAAATCCTTTTGTTTGTAGTTTTTGCCATTTCAATGTATTTTAAAACGACAGCTATTCACAAAGTCACTGAGAACAAATCAGCAGCCCTCTGGAAAAAACCAGACTCTATAAATTCGCATAAAGTTTCAGCCCATATTAGCCTGTGCTGGCTAATTAGGGATGTAACTTTCAATGGAAACTTGATTTTTGTTTAGAAGAGACTTCATTGAAAAAAAACCATATAAGAAAAAAAGTGTTGTCCCTGATTAGCCTGTGTAGAATGCACAGGCAAATATTTGACGATACTTAATGCATGTGTATTCAGCATGATCGTTTCTCTGAGAAAAGCTCATATCGACAATTCCAGTAGTGGCAATAGTGAGTATAACCCAGCAGCCCAAATGACTTTTCAATAAATGTAACTGGCGAATGTTCACTAGCTACATGTAGGTCATACGTATAAAAATGATTTTTGATAGCCCTGGGCTTTGACTGTAGTGGTAAGCGTGAACGTTGCAACACTATACTAATTAGCCCTCATACCCTTGGCAGTCCGGGCAGCTCGTTATCTGTCAGAGTGGCCACGTGGAACTGTAACATTTTTGTGTCCTCAGCAATAATGTGCGCCGCAGCACCGTTCTGTTCATCCCTCTTCAGCTGGTTGTTGGCTTTGATGATGTCAGACAGCTTGTGAGTCAAGTCATCCTGCCAGCCAGATGACAATTGAACTTTTCATTTCCAAAGGTTTTAATATACAATTCTAAATTTATACAAAAAGACATTTGATCATTTTTTTCTCCAGTACAAAAACACACATACACAAAACTGCAATAATCAACTAACATACATGCACAAACTAATAGCAGGGTCAAGTATCTACTTAAATTAGTTGTTGGCATCTAGATTTTCTGTGACAAGTTGTATGTATGCAATCTATATGATCAAAGGTACGAGGTAGGCAATCATAGTCAAAAGAGTAACTCTACATTTTTTTCTCGTTTATGACTGTATATAAAACATGTTTAAGACTGCATACCTGATTTCTGGCAGAACCGAACATGACAACAGCCGGTCTTACACACAGGGGTGGCACTGGCATCACAGTACAGATCATCCAGTCAGGACGCGCAAACTTGGGATCCATACCTGTTGAATAAGAATCATATGCAGTTTGTATCAGCCTTAGAATCAATGTCACAGTGACAAATTCAATACATCAAACCCCAGCATAGGGCCTTTTTTCTTCTTATTTTATCTATAGCTGTGACTGAGTCATATTGCAATACCTAGTCATTAAATTCACAAAAGTTAGCATTACTTTCAGATGTCTACATATTTAAAGATAGTGGGCAATGATTACCATTAAAGAAAACAATTTAATCAAAGCTGTTTGTTACATATGTACACACCAACAACTTTCATTACGATGCACATACCAAGAACAATGCACTCTTCGTCAGAAATCCTCTTGAAGACCTCATATACACGCTCTGCAGTCAGCACAATCTTCTTCTCCTGTGTTTCCTCATTTGTCTTTTTCCATTCACAGGTCAGTTCAAGTCCCATTCGACGGATGGTAGGCTGGTAGCGACCACAACCACCATGACCCTTGGAAAAAGTATGAAACTGATATAGACAGCCATTTTTTCTTATTAAGATTGGTCCAGCAAAAGGAACTGTTCTCAATGACCTTCGGGCCTGTTTCACAAATGCTAAAATTGACCATTGAGAACAATCACTTTTTGGATCAGGTCTATTGGTCATGATTGGGTCATACGGCTTTTTAAATAGAAGGAAAACCTTTGATATCAACAAAAAAAAAGACAAATTCCGTTCTGCATGTTTTATGAACAAATGAGGGGCAATAAATGTGTTTAAAATTTTGCCATCCCAAAAACACTTCTATTAGTATTTTTCAGCCTGTTACAAGTTTTTTTGATCAACAATTTTGAACAAGGCAACACATGGACTAGTTAGTAGAAAGTACTATTGGCAAATTGCTATGCTAAAATTGATATTTCAATCCAAGTTTTAACATTTTTTTCTTCAGTACTTGAAGATATTATTCTTGTCCTATCTTTTTTCTGAAATAACATCAATATAGTTTTTTTTATTAGATAAAAAACTATTGCAAGAAGAAGTTCACTCACCTTCTTTTGTTCATCTCCACCACCACCCTCGTCATCAGCCTTTTCCAGTTTCGTGTCCATTTCCTCACCGCCCTCGCAAATCTTACGGCTCTTACACAGGTCGTACACATGTGCAAGTCGCTTGGCAGGGTGACCTTTTGACCTCTGAATAATGTCCTTCATCTTCGGGTTGGACTGCAAACATCAACAAAACGGATTATCAGTGTGGAATACTACTGGATAATCTATATATGTTAGTGGAAAGTGAAATTCATACTTTGACCAAAAAAAACGCACACAAAATATTAGTGCGTGATAGCAGCAAATTTAAATTAGAATTTGAAAACGCACAGTTTTAAAACAGGACATAATGGTATGTAAGAAAGTTCATAATCTAAATCATCTACACATATATCTGCTATTTTATCGAGATAATTATCCTAACACATGTAATGGTTACCCATTTACCTATAAAGGAAACATAACCATTTTGAACCTTAAATATTTTTTTATATTAAATGAGACAGAATGATGTTACTACTCAAAAGAACTAGAGGTTGAACATCAATTGATATTTAATTATTTAAATTACACACTTTAAAAATTCTCATTCAATCAAACGAATAGTTTTAGAAAATGAGTAGACATCACTAAGGAAAAAAAGGTTGCAGGGCTCGAATTTAACTTTTCTTTCTACAAGCAAAACATTGCAAGCAGCTTCAATACCAGCTCGCAAAATCAAAAACATTCTCGCAAATTTTCGCTTCGACGGCATGACTGTTCATGTTTTTTGTCTTTTATAGTGAACATGTGTGGATAATCGACTGTTTCATGTTCTTTGTACCAATACCAACCGCATATATGTACTATAAGTATACCAGTCTACATACAAAGTGCGAGCTTCCGCATATGGGTATTCAGACATTCTATTAATTGACCTGCGGTTTAGCGTTCAAATCGTCGAGCGCATTTAGCAATATAACTCTTTTTTCACTATTTCTTCACTCGCAAAAAAATTCTAGTGGCTTAAAACTTAACTCGCAATCTGTATTTTTCACTCGCATTTTGCGAGTATGCGAGTGTTAATTTCAAGCCCTGAGGTTGACAATCTCAACATCAAAACATTGGTTTTTATAATATAATATGCGATATCCATGACATTAAATGTACTCTTAAGTGATATATTTTTAAGAGTTGTTGCTTTATGATGTGTTCAAAAGAAAAAGTTACACAAAACAGTAACAATATAATTCTTAAACATACAGGCTCAATAAGAAGCTTGGAACAGTAGAAGCAGACACATCGGAGCACTTTGATCGTCTTTGTAAGAAAACCAATGAGGAATACAGGCTTGGCCAGTTCGATATGTGCAAAGTGCCCAGGACACTCGGACATGGTCCCAGCGCAGGTTTGACACCGACTATTTCGGTCGACTACCCCTTGTCGAGGGTCCATAAGTCCGCCAAGTTTCGGTCTTCCTCCTTCCATGGTCTCAGAATATTTGAGTCCACCCTCCACAACCGACATCCTTCGCTGAAATTGTAATACAACACAAGGGTTTTGGAAAGAAGATTTAATATATCTTACGTGCTTCACATTTTGGTAACAAATATGAAACTTTTATCTAACAAACTGAAGCGAAATAAGGTCAGTTCAAACAGCCTTGTTGTTGAGCGTTCTCTTTAGTCTGGCTGTTAGTGTATGCTGGTCATACAGGGGACCCATGTCCGATCCTTGCTTTGAGCTCAGGCTCGACATGTTACTGACAAGGATGACATTCAAACAAATACATTTACATCTTGAAATTTGTCAGCTCATCAATTTAAAATAAACAGATTCACATATTAAGATAAGGGAGATTCAGTTCTAGGCAAACTTCAATTTTACTATTCCCAATTACTAATTATAGGCCAGCATTTTGTCAGTATATGTTACTAGAACTAAACAAACAATATTGCCCATAATTTAAATTATATCGTAACTTATAAAATATTTCTTTTGTATAATCCGTTGCATGCATAACTTGCATAAACCATTCCCCACCCAATCTTTTTAAAAGGACGTTAAAAAGATCGCATATTTTCATGAAATATTATATGACAACGTACAAGTTCATCTGGCCCAAGAATGCCAAACTGCACTTTCTTCACATCACGAAGCGTTGCATTGGAATCTCCAGTATACGCCATTGTTTTGGGTTTTAATTTGCAGCCGCAATTGTTTCGTCAAGATGGCGCGTCACGCGCCTTACTGACTTTATGCCAGGAAAAAACGAGCCGACAATCACAACATACTACAGTACATTTATTAAAACGTCAATGAAAATGGTATTCTATTGTAAACAAGAACAAAACTATTCATCAGAATGACGTTTGAACGGTTAGGACAGTTCAGATGCTTCCTTTGAGTCAGCTGTGTCTCCAACTGACGGTTAATTTCACCGTTTTCGACGCGTATTTATAGGTTTTTGTCTCTACGGGATTCACATTTGGAAATTAAGAGCGTTTCCGGTATTGCACATACGGTCTCCACAAATATTTTATCTGTGAAAACTGCTATTTGTTAAAGATTGGTTACAAGTAACTCTGCATCAGGAAAGAGTATAATTGTTCTGTGTCATTTTACTTTTATCCCTACTGGATATGAAACAGAGAACAAGTAACTAAATAAATAGTGTACGATTTAAGAAAGCGATACGATCATCCTCTTGTCAACCTATCATACGAACCATGGACCTATACACACTTTGTATAGGTCCCTCTACGAACCTTAAAACGAATTAAAGGGTCATACAATAATTCGTCAATTATGTTCAGCATCCTTAAAAGTTTGAATTGCAGGTTCAAATATTAATTACTTTATAGATTCATATACGACAATTCGATAGAAATTTAAAAAAACATCATTGTTTACATCACATTACTTACTTCGTTTATTATCAATATGTCATTATAAAAAGCACGCATTCTTATTAAATATTTAAATTACAATATAGCAAAATGCTATCGTTTGGCAATATTGCAAAAAGGCATATGTTTTTGTAGACTTGGGAATTAAGAGCGATTATACGTGAATCTTCAAAATACCAACCCAGTCTGCATTAACATTGTGTCAATGAAACGTTACCAAGACCCAAGTCAATACAAAAGAGTAATGCTATGCATTGTGTAATGTGATATAATCCTTAAAAGTGAAAGAATTCTATCGAAATAAGCATACACACACATTTTATAAAATGGAACATATCCCTCTTCATTTTCGTAATAAACCATGATCGATTTCTACTAATATTATCATACAGCAGTTCGATCACTGCTATTCAATATTAATTAATACGTTTTCAAATTGCTTTCAATGTAAATGAACATCAAAAATGAATATTGGCAGCACTAATGTCATATACAAAATCAGCGAACAGGGGCATTGCAACTTAAAAACAGGGACCTATACAAACCCAAATTTGTTTGTATAGGTCCATGTTCAAAACTATGACAAATTACATCACACATAAGGGCACTTTACAAACAACAGCTTATATCAGGGAACTTTACAAATAAAATCACATGTAAGAACATTTTACAAATAACAACATATATGAGGACATTTTAAAATAACAGTATATATAAGGGCACTTTACAAATAACAGCATATAAAAGAGCCATTAACAAGTAACATCACATATAACGACATTTTACATTTAACAAAATATATCACGGGAACGTTAGCTTCTGACAAGGTCAACTTTCCGTTCAAACTCGCCAAACCGTCCAAGCAGCGGCGAATTACTAAATAAAGAAACCGGCTAACATCTAAAATACAAACAGAAGTTGACAAAAAACAACATTATTCAACCGAATATTTAAACGGATGTAACCGACAGCAAAACCAACACTAACACAGCAAATGATTTGATATCACGATACCATTTTAGTTGAAGGGTTATTTTTCAGATAATCGTTGTCTCGTGTATGTGTCAATGTACTGATAACATGTATGTATTCAATATTATACGTGCAATATATACGTTGACCGTTTGCACGCATTATAAAACAACACTTATGTGTCCGTGATGTGAGGTATTATTTCAGTTGATTACCATAATAATCGAATGCAAACATGCACTTGTTAAGATGGCAATGCCAATTTGGATACTGATTTCTCTTTATTTCCAGACGGAATACAAGTAGTTTGTTTTAACAAACGACAACTTATGAACGATTAGACCACACTATGTGAAACGGTTTAGTTTCGCGATTCTCTACTTCAGCCACGGACAATGTCCGATCAACCAAACGAAAGGACACCGCTACTAGAAGAAGGTCAGCAGGGTTCACTAGATGAAAAGGGGTACAAGGGCACCTGTGTTGTTGCTCTGAAAAATGCCAGTGACAATATGCCATCATCTTTACCATCTACCATCACGCAAGTACACATAGACGAACGGCTATTTACTTTGTTTCAGGAACATCCGTGTACACATAGTCAGAAAAATCTCATCTTATTGATGTCGTTTAAATATATAGAAAAAATACATTATGGTTGACATTTTTAAACTGTTTCATATGACTTAAATTTATAACTAATTTACGTGTTAACACAATCTGTCTGTTTGTTTGTGTTTCTGTTAATTTTGTATTTAAATAATTGTGTACTGATTAAGCGTTCGGGTCGTACATTATGCTAAATGATGGTCGATCACAACTCTGGGAGCGTTCTCGAGAGCTTATTTTAGAATGCAAGTAAGTATTGGTTTGACCCAGGAACGTATTCGAGAATACATGTGTATAGCAATAAGCTATAATTGGGCTATAACAAATAAGTTAAAACAAAACTATATAGCTGCAAATAAATAATTAAAAGACACGAACAAAAACTGCTTATAACGATAATGCTGTCATGGAAAATGTAGCAAATTCTTTAAAATACATCTGAATGTGTTTGTCTATATAGACGACCGAGGCGTTCAGTGCCGATATCAACAACGACACAAGCTCACAAGCGCCCGATGACAAGATTAATGGACAACTATGTTTGCCATCATCAACTTGCAGTCGCTACACCGTGTTGGTCTTCATTTGCCTGATAGGAATGGGTATGAAAGAAAATACAAATGGGATACTTCATGTTAAAAAAATCGATTAACAAAGACCATGAATTTCATGTTGAAATATCTGCATACTGCTCATATGCTTCTATACGCAACGTTAGTAGATATTTTGTTTTGGTATTACAATAGCACCGACAAATTCCATAAACTTGATATTGAAACAGATTATATTTTAGATATGTTTACTTCACATGGACGATAGCTTTGCTAAGGCCGGAGTGTACAGGAAACTAATACGAATTTTTATACGTGTTTTTTTTTATGTCCGCCCCGTAAAAAATGAACGGATCATGCTTCTGCAACAGAACGTGTTCAATACTCATAGTCATCATTTATACCAGAACATAAATAATGTATTATGTTCGCGATATTTTATGTGCTTCAATAAAAAAAACATATTGACGATTATTATTATAAGTAGTAGTAATAGTAGAAGTAGAAGTAGGAGTAGTTGTAGTAGTAGTAGTAGTAGTAGTAGTAGTAGTAGTAGTAGTAGTTGTAGTAGTAGTAGTAGTAGTAGTAGTAGTAGTAGAGGTAGTAGTGGTAGTAGTACAAGTAGTAGTAGTAGTAGTAGTAGTAGTAGTAGTAGTAGTAGTAGTAGTAATAGTAGTAGTAGTAGTAGTAGTAGTAGTAGTAGTAGTAGTAGTAGTAGTAGTAGTTGTAGTTGTAGTAGTAGTAGTAGTAGTAGTAGTAGTAGTAGTAGTAGTAGTAGTAGTAGTAGTAGCAGTAGTAGTAGTAATAGTAGTATTAGTGGTAGAAGTAGTAGTAAAAGTAGCAGTAGTAGTAGAACAAGTAGCAGCAGTAACAGTAGAAGTAGCAGTAGCAGTAGTAGAAGTAGTTATAGTAGTAGTAGTAGTAGTAGTAGTAGTAGTAGTAGTAGTAGTAGTAGTAGTAGTAGTAGTAGTAGTAGTAGTAGTAGTGGTAGTAGTAGAAGTAGCAGTAGTAGTAGCAGTAGTAGTAGAACTAGTAGCAGCAGTAGCAGTAGAAGTAGCAGTAGCAGTAGTAGAAGTAGTTATAGTAGTAGTTGTAGTAGTAGTAGTAGTAGTAGTAGTAGTAGTAGTAGTAGTAGTAGTAGTAGTAGTATCGGTATATTCGCTTATAGTGAATTACCTAATTCAGGTGACTACTGGTGCAACGATTCTCCGGCGTCCTTACAGAACTACATCCTGTCTGACATGCGTATCTCACAGGTCCAGTACATGGGCTTCTACTCGACCATTCAGTGGGCTAGCATCCTGTCCTGTCTGATCGGAGGCTTCATGGTTGACAAGGTCGGCATCAGGGCCAGTCTTACCGTGTCAGCGTTCCTCCTCGTCGTGGCCCATGTTAGTAATCGTCTTGTATTATATACAGTGTACATGATCACGTGACTTTGTGGGGTTCACAGTTACAGGTTTATGGATGTAAACACACCTATAAGTGGTGCTTTTTTAAAATATCTTTTTAAAACACAATTTCTTAATAATTTTAACCAGTGAATAAAAGACAGTGTGTTATGCTGCTTATGACAATGTGTAATACCGTACATCAGAATAACTTTATTAAATAAGCCTGTGTTCTTTGTCAAACATTATATGTGCACATCATTCATTTACACGGTTATGCTGCACGCAACGTGAACTGTCAAATGGTACCAATTTCATTACATGTATTCAATGATCTTTCATCTTGAAATATCGACACAAACCACATGACAAAAAGTCTTTTATGCATTAAACATTTTAGCACATGTATTTAAATAATTTGAGATATTTGCAAACGTTGTTTTTACATTCCGTTCAGCCCGTGTTTAAACCCCTGTGAACCCCGTTGATCCAGTACCATGTATAGACACAATTCATTTCATTCGTCCGTTGCATTAAATCAAAGACTAGCGGATTGTAACCAAAATGTCTCTGTGTTATAGTTAAATATATCAATATACAATGTATGGATTAATGTGTAATGTATTATTTATTATGGCATTGGGCACAAAAAAATGGTACACAAGTTCTATATTTTTCGAACTAAATCACAACTCGTATATTTGAAAGATGTTTTCCACAATGACATGAAATACGTGTACTCTACAAGCAACAATTGCTTTACCATGGCATCGATTAAATTACCATGAACTCACCAAACTTTATTTGAACTTAACAGAGCTAAACTAAATGCTGTCAGCGCAACAATTTAACAAGTTTATATAATGGTATTTAGTTCTCCCGTTTAGAACCATAATTATCACACGTATATGGAAATAATGTTACAACCGAAAACTATCAGAAAAGAAATACATTTTATCATCCGCTAGTTTTCTTTTAAAAGACAAGTTCACTTTTTTTTCTCTCAATTGATCAAAAACACAAAGAACGCTATTTGACCACATTATCTGGAAATTATTTGAAGTTTACGATGAGCCCCATCGGATTAACCGAATGTTTATTGTATTTTTTTCAGACTATCTTTGCTCTGGGTGCCATGCATGGGCAGTATTGGGTCATGTGGGCTTCACGGGCGCTGTTTGGGTAAGACTAGTTATGTTAATTTAAAGTGAAGGAACTATATACAGTCACAATAGCTATGCAGATTTGTATGCAAACATGTCATGATTGTAATTTTGGATATGTAGTTTTTCTTTTAAGCGAGTATATATGATTTCATTTTCATCATTTTATTTACTAATTCTTAAAACAATACATTAATACTAACGAGCCATTTCAATTAAACATTATTAAATTATTATTAACCATATAGGACATTTTGGTCAGTTCAATTACACTCATAACGACCAAGATGAAGCTGATACTAATACAGGAACTCGTTTTTGCTTCAGAACCAAAAGTTTGTCTATGTGTCGTATGAACTAATATTTCCTTATAGCGTACGGGTATATGTTAATGTACATGTAAGAGTTTTTTGTACTACAGGCAAAACTTATTTGTTATTGCATATAACTGTTTTTCAGTGTATTTTCTTTTACCATTTATTCTAAACTTTTGTTACACATGGAGGTTTTAATTCATCAACCTTTTATCTATTTTGATTTTATTTCATTATATCTTTTATACTAGCTTTAATTTGAAAATAATTATTAAATGATTAAACACATAGCAATGATATTATTTAAAAAATTGCCAGTGTTAATTTAAACATCAAATGCTAAATTAGAAATAATTAAAACATAAGATGATATCTTAAATATAATTCTTACATATACTTTATCTAAATTATATGTTAATAAACACTCTGTTTCAAACATTAAAATTCTATTAGATTCGTTGAGGGCCCTGTGGCTATAGCAAACGACAACATGGCCGTCAAATGGTTCCGACAAAAGGAGTTGAACATGGTGATGGGTCTCAAAATCAGCGCAGCAAGATTGGTGAGTACACAAGTGTATTAAAATGAGAAAAGCCATATTTGTGAATACACACATGTGGGTCTCTGAAAAGTGAATGTTTGGTGAATTCATAAGTGTCGGTCATGTAAAAGAGTACACAATATTCGTGAGTGCACACGTGTGGATCTAATGAGATAAAGTTCAAATGTTGAGTACACAAGTGTTGATCTTGTAAAATACAGTCCGATTGTTGAGTACACAAATATGGGTCCAGTAAATTAAAGCAGGATTGACGAGAGCACATTTGCAGGGCCAGTAAAAGAAAGCAAGACAGGCGTTGGTTCAGCAACAGACTGGTAGGTACACAAGTGTGGAATTAGTGAATTACACAGCTACATTGGTGAGAGCACAGGCGTGGGGCCATTACAAATACGCAATATTTGTGAGTACATAGGTGTGGGTCTTGTATTTGACTAGGACTGGTCAGTACACCAGGGTGGATCCATTGAATGGAAGCAAATGGATGACAGCACATGTGTGGAACCTGTTTAAGAAAGAAGGATTGGTATAAACAAAAATATTTGTCCAGTATAGGAAAGCGCTATTGGTGAATAAACATGTTAGGCTCTTTTATAGAAAAGCACCAAATTTAAGAACACAAGTAATGGACCGGTATAGGATATCATTTAAGGTTAGAACACAGGGGTGGTACAAGTAAAAGATAGCAATAGTTGTTAGTACACATGTGAAGATTGGTCCAGAATAAGGACGTAGGCTTGATCAATAAAAAATGTGCGGGCAGCTTACGATTACATACGTGTAGGTCTCGTACAAGAAACAATAAAGATAGGTTAGTAAACAAGTTTCGGTTCACTGTAAGAAAGCAAAATTGATGGATACCCTTGTGTTGGTCCAATAAAATAACAAAATTGAGGAGTACATAAGTGAAGGTCCAGAATAAGACAGCGCAATTGGTGAGTACACAAGTGCAGGTGCAGCAAAAAAAAGCAAAATAGGTAGTTACACAAGTGAAAGTCGAGCAAAAGAAAGCAACGAGGAAGAGTACATAAGTGTGGGTCCAATAAAAACAACAATATTGGTGAGTTGAACATGAAAGGTTCAGTAAAAGAAAGCACGATTGGTGTATACACATGCCAATGTCCAGTTAAATTAATTAAGAATGGTGAAAAAGGTCACTAAAAGACAGCAAAATGGGTGCGTGCACACGTTTAAATCAAGCAAAAAAGAGCGAAATTGGTGAGCACACAACTGTATGTCCAGCACGAGAAAGCGAAAGTTGAGAGTGTGCATGTGCAGCAAAAGAACACAATATTGGTAGGTACACTAGTGTCAAGCAAAAGAACACAATATTGGTAGGTACACTAGTGTCAAGCAAAAGAACACAATATTGGTAGGTACACTAGTGTCAAGCAAAAGAACACAATATTGGTAGGTACACTAGTGTCAAGCAAAAGAACACAATATTGGTAGGTACACTAGTGTCAAGCAAAAGAACACAATATTGGTAGGTACACTAGTGTCAAGCAAAAGAAAACAATACTATATAAGCTATATAAGTCCGATGCAAGATTTGCGAGCACACAATATCCATTATAAAAATCAAGAATGGCAGGGGCGCATCTGTAGGTCAATTGATGCATATCGAACACGAATGTATAAGTCTTTAAATGATTAAGTCGGTTATGACGAACGATTTAGGTGCTTAAAGTCAGTGCGGCACGACAGGACAATCGAGTATGCACATTTTAACGTATTACGAATCACAACAATTTATTGATTGCTAATAAGTCCATGGAAACCAAAGTCCATGGAAACCAACAAATCGTGCATGTGTAACACACAAGTGATGTTATTAAACAGTCAATCTAAACCATAACTTTTTATGTTGTTGTATACATAGGATAACATCGCGTACCATCCCAAAAATGACTGAATAAATGACTGAATAACAGTTACCGTGTTTGTTTCAGAGCAGCGTCCTTACTATCAATGTGATGGTCCCAATCTACGAGTATTTCTCCAACGTGTTTGATCAACCCACATGTCTCGGAGTGACATTACTCGTTGGCAAGTGATTACGGGGTGGTTATATTCCATTAGATGGTCTGTTCTGAAATTAATGTTTAAATCTGGTTTTAAACGCTTCCGTCGATGTAATTGGGCATGCCGGATATTGTTCGTAGTCCATTTTTCACTACAACGTGAACTTTCTTAATGTTCAAGCTTAATTATCACCTTTGTCACAACGCACGTGATTTGTGTTATCCATGTATATTATATTCATGCATTAGATATCTTTCTTAAAATAGTAACATAATTGACATTTGTAAGGTATCATCTGTATAATAAGCCAAATAACCATTACGAATTATTGAGATTCAACTAAATAATTCCGGATTTTTACATAAATACTGTTTATTAATTTACTAAATACTGGTATGGTACTCGAGCCCACAGCCGCGGGATACTAGTACATCACTCTACCAGCTGATATGATGATTATTCCATAATAATAGAAATGTGTTTTTCATGCCGCTATTCTTTAAACCGCATGTAAAAGTGATTGTCACATTTCATATCGGAAATTAATATGCATAATGCTTTACGGTAAATTACACAGTTACGGAGGGCGTTTGTGAACTATTCTGTGCACAGGTGTCAATTCTCAACTCACCTATTATTTAGATGTATTTATAAATACTGTTAAGCATACACATATCATTTGTTTATACACGTGTCATTTTAACTAGAAAACCACTCTTAATGACACAATGGTCATTTGTTTATTCATGCATTATATTGCTGTATACATCTTGCTACGTTGAAAGGTTTGCATAATCGGGTTTACGTCTTCCCTCTGTTGCTATCAGACTAACATGTGGTATTTAAACTTAAAAAACACTGACTTTCATTACGTCTCTGCCAATACGACTCATATTTATCAGGTTCGGGTGTTGCCCTTGTGTCTGCGGTCTCTGCTGTAATTTTGTCCACCCTCGACCGACGGGCAGACACTTTCAACCACCACCATAACCTAGGATTACATACAAAGTCAAAAGGTACGTCATTGAATGGACTATAATAGCGCGGCTAAATACTTATTAATCGTTTTACTTGTTGCATGTTTGTATATTGTTTCTAGTGATATTACTTTTAAGTTGTATCACAATGTTTAGCACTCGGGTTTCTCTATTAACTAATGACCATGTGCTATTATAAAGTTTTCTCATCTGCTGGTGCACCTTAATTTTAACTTCGTTCATATTATATATGATATAAATAATTAGTTAATTAATTGTGTTAGCAACACCGAAACTGTAATAGTGTGTTACATTTGCTTTTATAGTATAATTAAGATAACCGACTTTAAGACAGAACGTGCTTTTAGGTTTTATGTATATGCGATGTATATTTATATAAGTAGATATTTACATGTATGGTATTATAATTATAAAGCTTAATTACAACTATCACCTGTATCTGCATAATGCAACTTATATCCTATTTTGCACACACAGTACGCTGAATTATTTTCTTTACACTGTAAGTTGTTCAATAAATATTATCTATATTTAACGAGCGTTATCAACTACTGTATTTAACATGTGAAACTGCATTTTGTCTCCAAGAAAACGTTGAAGCGATGAAGATATCGGACGTTAAGCATTTCTCAGCCTCATTTTGGCTGATCAGCGTAACAACTGCCATTTACTACCTTCAACTTATGCCGTTTGTGGCACAGGGGCAGTAAGTTATGAAATACTAGACCTAGGTGCGATATGAAGACTGTACATGTGTCAGAACATAAACTATTAACTATACGCATGTCTATGATACATAGGTATACCAAGTCTCAGACATACATGATGTATCAAGTATAACTATTATAAACAAAATATATTTACTTCACTTTTTATCACTGGTTTAAAATACGTAAACGTTTTTTTCTTAAATATCATTAGTATTGTTTAAAGAAACAACATAGTTAAAGTTAATACAATTCTTGAAGGTATCATGCTTAATCATTCAATATCAAACACAATCAATAATATTTAATGATACTAGATTTCAAATTTCATTTCACTCAGATAAATACATCACATTAAATAAAAATATTTCACGCTGACATATAAATGAAAAATTCTGACACCCAAATTAAGTTGTATTCAGTTAAGATCTTTATATTATTTTACATATATACACTCAGGATGTATGTTAAAACATAACCCAATGCAATTATATACATGTTTTATATTTCAGAGTGTTCTTTGAAACTAAATATGGCCGAAATGCCGACCAAGCGGACAACATAAACAGGTAGATTTTTGTGTTAATAACTACCTAGCTTTCATTAATAACGTATTACTCTTAACGAGGAAAATGTTAGTAAATACTTGCACCTGAAAGAGGTTACTGAATATTGTAGTTGTTTCAACATATCTTTACCACATGTAGCTGCATTCTAAAAGGTGTATATATACAGGATCTCATCCGATGTCGTTCGTATCTTATTAACCGAGTTTCGGGAGCTTTATTGTTAAAAAGTATTTTGCGATTATATGAAGTAATTACCGGAACGAGTAAATAACAAAAGTAACGAACATAAAACATTTTTACAGTTTTTGTTATCACATGTTAGTAAACGACTAAACACTTTCTTTTATAAAAAAATGCTGACCAATGAAACAATTTGTTTAATGAAATAAATTCGCAAAATGATCCCATTTTGCCAATTTCATTGTACTATGATACGGAACATGAGAAACTACTTCATTACTTTCATTGGAATTAGACATATAGTTCGATCAAAGATCTTCCTTGTATGTGACAATAAACAATTTCATTTGGCAGTATGGTTTACCTCCTAGCGACCATCACTATGCCAATATTCGGCCTTGCAATCGACAAGGTGGGAAAGAACATGTCCTGGATGTTGTCTGGCATCATTCTCTCGCTAGGAAGTCATGTGCTCTTGGCGTTCACTTACACAGAACCGTATATTTGTGTGGTAAGACTAATATATGTGTGTGTGTGTGTATTTCTTGTTGGATGAGTCATTTGTAGAAGGGTCTCGATTATTCATTATTGTTGTGTACTTGTGTGTCATAAAGTTTAATGTGGTATTGAGTCTTATTGTTTGGCAATTATAGTGCTTTGCCATAAAATATGAGAATGAATGGTATGATAAGGTTTCGCACCAACTGGTGAAGCCGAAGTATCACTGTGTTAATATTTTATATAAAATACTAGCAGGTATAAACAATACTCTATCTCCTAATTACGTCAATGGAGTTTATTATTCGGATATTTTAGCGACAATGTGAAATTTCTTTCTGCATCTTTAAGGAAAACCATGCAAAAGTAAAATCCTGTAACATCCCTGGACGCGTACGTTCGATTACTCTTTGTTTAAATGCTCTGGTTTAGAATTACGTGCTATATGATTTGCATGACAGCAAAATGTTCAACCTGAATAACACACTTAGAAGTTACATAAAAAACTTTATATCACTCGATTGAAAATCATTGTTTTACCTTTGTTTTCAGATAATGTTAGGCATTGGGTATTCACTATATACAACAGCTGCGTGGCCGCTGGTTTCCCGTGTGGTACCCCAACATAATTTAGGGACGGCATATGGTCTGTACGTATGTAAACAATTTACGTAGAGATTTAACGCCGAATGTTTAAGTCTTCCAGACCCCCAATTAATGGTTGTAATGACATGCATATTAAATAAACGAATTAGAGCTTATGATAATCATCCTTTTTAAATAATTCAAAAACTGGAGTCCTTTCGTTCATGAAGAATGCCCTTTTGATGTAATGCAAAGCTAAATTACTTTCTTTCATGAAGGGTGAATACCGTGTTGTCACTGGGACAGGCGGCTGATAACTACTTGGTTGGTTACATAGTTGACACCATGGGATACCTAATACTGGAGGTTTTCTTCATAACGTGTTCCGCCGGTATGTACAGCACAGTGGTATTATGTATTGTATATGTAATGAGGGTTGATACTTCATAACGTGTACAGCCAGTATGTACAGCACATTGGTATTGTGTCTTGTCTATGTATGGAGGGTTGATACTTCATAACGTGTACCGGCTGTATTTACAGCGCAGTGGTATTGTGTATTGTCTATATATAGAGGGTTGATACTTCATAACGTGTACCGTTGGTGTGTGCAGAACAGTGATATTGTGGATTGTCTATGTTTAAAGGGTTGATACTTAAAAATGTGTACCACCGGGATGTACAGAACACTAATATTGTGTATTGTCTATGTATGTATGACGTGTTCATTTTCTTTTTTTCCCTTGCAGTTTGTACCGATATCTTAAGGTATTAGAATAAATCCTAGAATACGTCTGCAATCGGTGAAACAATTTCACGTTGCGTGATGCATAATCGTGCAGTAAACATTGAAGTTTTGAACAAGAACACTGGCTTATTGAATAAAGTAATTCCGATGTATTTCACATTGCCATAAGCAGCATGAAAATCTGTCGTTTATGAACTACAGTAGTTTAAAATCTGAAGACAAAAGTTTTTAAAAAGTAATTTGGAAAAAAAGCAGCACTTACCGGTGTGTTTACATCCATTAACGTTTAATTTGGGAACCCAACAAGGTCACGTGATCCTGCACCCTGTGTATGACGTGGTATATAAAATACGAGTATAGTCGATTCCCCAATATCGGAAAATTCCAAAAGCGAAACCAAAAATTATGATTAATAGTGTGACACCCTCTTTATTATTTTAGAAAGAAAATGATATATTTATCAACCTGTTATCCGAAACAAAGATTATGGCGTTGTATCAACCTGCTACCCGAGCTTTAAAAAGAATGCGATGTGTATCACCGGTGCTAAATATTAAGTTTACAGTTGAATTTGATGTGGATGTAAACATTATCAATTAATTCGTGTCTTCAAACTAATTTTTATTTTTAAGAATAATGATTCACGTTTGGATCGTTCACTCAAGCTCTGGTGGCGGTGTTTTCAGCCCATGTACATACTGGGTCCATCATTTTGTCATTAAACATTGGTATACATTTCATTACAAATGCCATTGGAACTATTCCAGAAAGTGTTGTGCTTAGTGTTTCAATGGGGTCTGGTCTGTGTCACTTCTGTTAACTTACTGTGTAGTATGGTTATACACATATTGAGATATATATATAGCGTTTGGTATTAAAACATTTTTTTATCTATCTTTTAAACATGCATTGTTTTAGAAATGAAAACCTACATCACGGTCGCTGACCTTTGTTCTCAGAAATAAGATTACGTGTTTCCTTATTGGAGAAGACGTTTCGGTATTGGGGAAAATTGCAACTAAAATTAAAGCTAATTTCTAATATATTGCGACGCTAAATTAATAAAATTTTAGTATATGTGAAAATGCAAGTGATTCTATTCATTCTCGAGTTAAGTTTTCGTGTTAAACACAGAAAAAGTTTTCTTAACAAATAAATCGGACGAAATTGACTGTATTTTTTAATCGGGGGCATTCAATAACCTTTTCCAAGTTTTCCAGTTAAAGATCAGCCGGCTAACGCGGCTATCTGATAATAAGATCAGATTATATGTGTTGCTAGTAACTGGCAGAATGAAGGGGAAAATGAAGTTTGACACAATTTAATTTACAATATGATAACAGAGAATGATTCACGTTAGACACTCGATGTATACCCATATGTATTTTTTTTAATTTCATTAATGTTTTGAATTGCATAACTTCATTGTACATTGCCAAACCACAACAGTACATAATAATCATACACATTGTATTCGTGCAAATCATTTGGATCGAATGTAAAAACAGACTTGAGGTAAATTCTGAAAATAACACTTATGTCATGTGTACATTAAACATATATATATATTTTTAATTTTGTTGATTTACATATGGATATTTTGTTTTTGATTTTCAGGTGCATTAATAACTGCTGCGGTACTATACACTGTGGATTCGTCGCGTGGTATGCCTACGTTGTTTAGTTATGTTTCTCGCGTGTTACTATTTCTGAAAATATCGTAGGAAACACGAGTTAAGGGGAATATTCAGGGATTTGTTTAAAATTTACCACAATAACGATTTTAAAAAAGAACGATGCATGTACGACTTACCGCAAGCAAAACATGATACAAGTTAGGTGACGTGCTTGAATCATCAATTATTTTTCGTAATGCTTTGTTTGCTGGTATTTTTGGTAAAAACACCTATCCCGTGTACAGTAAATTCCGGATTGAGTGATCAAATCTACACTGATCCCTTAATTAAATGACACAACGATTGTGCATGCAAGTGTAGGAATAAAAGCATTTCCGTTAAATTAAATTAATTCTGCAGAGCTTTGTATATTTTGTTCAGTCATTTCTTTATATTGTATAATATAGTACAACTATTGATAAGTCATGACCAAAATAAGTATCGTATGTTTGTTCATTTTCAGGAGGAGGATTGAATCTCAGCAGAAAGGAACGTTTGAAGAATCTTCGTTGATGATTAAAATAATTAAAAGAATTGTGAGTTTCGAAACATTTGCTCGATATTTTACATCAATCTCGTTAACTACAAATGTACACAATGCATCAGCAATGCAACCGACAATTGTAATATTTCACCAGTTACTCCCCTTTGTATGTAATTCGCCACCTAAATAAGCAAAATGTAAACAAAGGCCAATGTGCGCATCAATTTTCATTGTCGGATGTATTAAATAACTATTTGTTATGTTAACCAAGTGATGCAGTTATTTGTTGAGTAATTAATAATAACTTAGTAAGTGGTGCATTTGTATAAATGTAATATTATTCAATAAATTATACAGTCATTCAATGAGTACAACGAGTCTACATGTTACGAAGTCGAAGAGTTTATCATTTTGCTGAAATCATTGATCCAATCTAATGGTAGTCCGTAATACTATGATTAATGAATAAACTTATGTTCGATATTGAACCCTCGTGTCTGTTATGCAAATGCAATTTTCATGTTTTTCTTGAAACTCAGATAAATGATGGTGTGAGTTAACAATGTCTTCACTGCCTTACCGTTTGAATATTGGCGCGTTCGTCCTGTTTTCTCCTAATCTTCGCCCTTATTATTATAACCAGACGAATGCAAATGAAACAAATAAAGCAAATGTGTATTGTATGGAGCTTTTTGTTTTGTTACAAAATAATTATGTATTCTTTTGTAAGACAAGTATGTGTATGGCATTATAATTAATGATTTTATCAGTCTGCAAGCTGGTATTGTTTAATGCTTATATGCATGCCATTGTGTGTAAAAGGCTTTTATCTCAACAAAATACAAATTTAATATCTTTACATGTAATATAAACACCGTATGCTTGATAAGTTATGTTCAAGTTTTGTAAAAGTAAGGTGAAATAGCTTCTACTCAATGCCAGGATTAAAATTTATTGTCGATGACGTTAAATAAATGTAATAAAATAATGTTGTGTATTATGTTATTATTATTTATTAATTATTATTATTATGTTTCGAGCATCCATTCATGATTTTAATAAATGTATTTTAAAACGTTCATCTGTCTTTCTGTAGGTATGACCGTCCGTAAGTCCGTCCGTCCGTCTGTTTGTCAGTCTGTATATCTGTCTGTCTCCGTCCGTTTGTCCATCTGTCTGTAAGACTGCTAGTTATCAAATTAAATAATAACTCATTATTGCTCTCAAACACAATAAATATTGAGTAAATGTGTAAACGTGTGTACATATGAAAAAGCAACACATACTTCCTTTAAAGGGGCCTCTTCACGTTTTGGTAAATTGACAAAAATAAAAAAAGTTGTTTCAGATTCGCAAATTGTTGTCTTAGTTATGATATTTGTGAGGAAACAGTAATACTGAACATTTACCATGCTTAAAATAGCCATTATATGCATCTTTTGGCGATTTAAAAACATGAAAATTTATTAAGCGTTGCAAGTCGAAACGAATTAATAATTTGGAGAGTTTTGTTGTCGTTACATTTTATGAAACTACGAGGATTGCGTATATTAAGTATAAAATACCTCACTGATCGCATGAGCACGGATGGTCGAGTTGTCTAAATGGGATACTTTTTACTCCAGGACTCCAGGGGTCAGTGGTTCAAGCCCTGTTGACGGTTACATTTTTATACGCCCGTCTATGACGGGACGTATTATGGTATACCCCGCGTCTGTCCGTCCGTCTGTCCGTCCGTCCATCTGTCCGTCCGTCCGTCCGTCTGTTAATGTCGTACGCTACGTCAAATATCCTTTGACAGATTTTCTTCAAATTTTAACACAATCTTAATATTGATAAACCCTGATCCCCTTTCGTTTTTGACGGAATTCTGAATTGTCGTTCCAGAGTTATGGGACTTTGTTCGTCAAAATTTCGTGATTTCATTGAATGTCCTACTGTAGCTCAAATATCCTTCGATGGATTTTTTTCAAATTTCAACACAATCTTAATATTGATAAACCCTGATCCCCTTTCGTTTTTGACGGAATTCTGAATTGTCGTTCCAGAGTTATGGGACTTTGTTCGTCAAAATTTCGTGATTTCATTGAATGTCCTACCGTGGCACACTAGAGACATACTTCTCAGATCATAAAGCTATCTGGATTTCTCTCAGTCAATAAATCTTGAGTATACCATCTCATTTATGACAAACATTATTGACAAACATTTTTGCAGATATTACTTGTGTATTCTTCTAATTGCTCTATGGACAAACCTCAATCTAAATTGATGTTGCAAGATGATACATTATGCTCCATTGAAATAGTATCCCTGAAAAATTGAACAAGGTGAGCTTTTTTCTATTCCGATTGTACACTACCACTTACCCATCTACATTTCTCTTTTATTATTGGTCAAAATATCTATAACAGGTTTACTTCAACTCCATATCCTCTAAAGAAATGCATATATATACTCAAAAAAAGATATGGTATGAATGTCAAGGAGACGGCGCTCCATGCTCATGTACTTATAAAATAAACCATGTATTCAAATACAAATAAACTGAAGTAAAAAAATTATTCAAAGGGTTATTTATTACCTTACTACTTCATTGGCGAACGACGGGCGTATCATGCGCTCATGGCGCAGCTCCTCAGTTTTAAATGTTATTCTTCATAATTTACTGTAGATATTTAGATCCAATGTTTAAATTTATCGATATAAAACATTTAATGACAAACTTTAATACATGCCAAAATCTGTGAAGAGGCCCCTTTTTAACTCTTTCTTAAAATGCACTTTGTTGCAAAATATCAAATCGATTGATTTTAAATTGTATTTTGTTCAATGCCTTTATAGTATTCTAGAGGGCGAATGAAATTAGGGCGAACGATTGTCACGCCGAACTTACCCGATACCTTTCATACTAAGTTAGTTCTGCTAAATTATTACCAAAGATCGTACATTGATAGATAATTTTGAATACATTTATAATTCAATATCGGTACCGTAAAAAATACAACAAATCCACAACATCCGAGGATTGCTGCTGCATTGAAAAGCTGCAAGTCATTTAGTCTAAATAAATCATATATGCATGGAATGTATTAGTTTTATATCGAAGTGAAGACGCTGGAACATAGTTTCTAAAGATTGCAATATAAATGTCTCAATATTTGCACATGGTTGGAACTCTTCGATGTTTTGAACGTAATGACTGATTGGCGTGTTTAACTGAATAAGAATGTGATGGAGAAAGTGAGTGAAAAATCTCCGCTGCTTGCAAATAGATCTGATGTTCGCAATTCTTATACTCGAACTGACGACGCTCAAGAAATATCCAGAGATTCGGAAGAAGATGATGATCTGGATTTCCACACTGCTGTTTATAATATCTGTCATGTGCAAATCGATGTATGTGAGCAATCAACGTCTAGTTTGACTGACGTCAGTTCAAACGTTGTTGGACCTACGGACGTTACTGGGGATGGTGGTACACCAACTGAAAGATTTTCAAAGCTGTTTCGATGTTTCTTTCTTTTGTTGCTGTGCATAGTCCTTACAGGTAAGTTTATCAAATTGAAACAAGACATGGTATTAATTGGAAATTTACTTTGGGTTGGCATGTTGGCATGTCCTTACATAAAAGATTTGCAACGGACCACTTTCGTGTATGAACGATGTGTTGTTTACCACTACATACATTTATACCTAACTGGTAGTTTAATTGTTTCACAATATTTTCGTTATATAGCAGACAAGAGAAAAAACACCAATTTCCATGCAATTTTGATGTTTTTATTGCAATTTGTTAAAACGAGTACTGTTTTACTGGTGTAAGGGTACCTACTTAGTACAACGGTCAAAAATGAAATTGAATCATTGTTTATTATAAATTAATTTTACATGTTTAAGGCGATGTAGTTATGATGAAGTATTGTATTAACAATATACATGTATGCTTTGCTGTAAATGTGTATACATGTACGTTTGTCGCTATGAACTTGAAATAATGGATTTTAGGGGACTACATTTGCTATGACAGTCCTTCTGGTATCCAACAGCATGTCATCGAGGACATGGGCATATCAGAGACGCAATACATGGGCTTCTACTCCACGCTACAGTGGACAAACATACCGTCCTCGCTGTTGGGGGGATTTCTAGTTGACAGGATTGGAAACAGACTGAGCATGCCGATCTCCACTGGACTGATTGCGGCTTCCCATGTAATAACAATTCGGATTTTTCTACTCCCGCTAAAAACTTTCTACCATTAATATGGATTGTGGTTACACATTCTTTCAGCTTAGAGTTAATTATTGTAAAAGTGTGTACATACGCATTACAGTGTTTTTTTTGTCTCAATAACAATCTTCTGTTCGCATACACCATTAATTTTATCTTTTTTTAAGCAATTCAATTTGGCTTTTTATTGTGTGTATATGCTTCACTTAGGTTATGTTATGATAATCCATAATTACATTTGTGTGCTAATGTACTGTGTATTCAAAAAGATAATTCTCTAACACTGTCTATGATATAATTTATACGTATATTTTTAACAAATAAGCACATCGATATGTGCCCTGTAATTTGTAATAAGCACATCGATATGTGCCCTGTAATTTGTCAGTTGGAAGTCTTGCTGGCCCAAATGACCAATCTAATAGGCTCAAATACAGGCTTTGTATATATATATATTACTTTTTAACCCGGGTCGGTAACTGATAAGTATTGTGAAATCAATATTATTTGTCGGACACTAATTTTCATTGGTCCTCTCAGCATCGATTTCAAATGTACAGCGAACGTTAGTTTCCGAAGCCTTATATCAGACTACATGTATTAAAAAATCCACGTACTCAATATGACGCGAAAATGCCAGATTTAATGAATTTACTAAGTTTCATGACAACAAAAATAAATGAATCTTCAGTATTTTGGCACTGTGTTTTGAAAACGGCTTTGCATTATAATTTAAAATGAGGCAACTGTTGTTTTACATGAAAAACATATGTTCGTTATTTAATATTATAATTGCTACACATATTTTCACATTTTCAGACCCTCTTTGCAGTGGGTGCCCTTTTTAAGAACTACTGGGTCATGTGGGTCGCCAGAGCCTTGTTTGGGTTGGTATTTGTATTACTAGTATTTCATTTGATCAAGTTGGGATTATTCGCTTTTGATTTTGAATAAGGTCTTTTAAAAAGGCGCTTTGAATGAATGAGATGGATATACAGTGATCGTAAAGGAACAACTCACGTCTCCGTCTTGTTATTTGTCTCACTATATAAGCACTATCGCTTCTAGGCTCGTAGCCGCCCCGTCAGCCATTGCAAACGACAACCTGACGGTGAAGTGGTTCCAACAAAGCATGCTCAATATGGTGATGGCCATGAAGACAAGTCTAGGACGGGTGGTAGGTTGTAGGACGGGTGGTAGGTTGTAGGACGGGTGTAAGGTTCAAGGACGGGTGGTAGGTCCAAGGACGTGTGGTAGGTTGTAGGATGGGTGGTAGGTTGTAGGGTGGAGGAAGGTTCTAAGACGGGGGGTCGGTTCAAGGACGGGTGGTAGGTCCTAGGACGGGTGGTAGGTTGTAGGACGGGTGGTTGGTCTTGGACGGTATGTTGTCTAGGACGGTAAGGGATTGGACGGGTGGTAGGTCTAGGACGGGTGGTAGGTCTAGGACGGGTGGTAGGTGTGGGACGGATTGTGGGTTCTAAGACGGCGGTCAGTCTAGGGCGGGTGGTAGGGTTTAGACCGGTGGTAGGTCATGGACAGATGGTAGGTCTAGGAAGGGTGGTAGGTCAAAAACGGGTTGTAGGTTTTAGGACGGGTGGTGGTTTCTAGGACGGATGGTAGGTCTAGAACGGGTGTTAGGTTATGAGACCGGTGGTAGGTCTAGGGCGGGTATTAGGTCACAGAGAAATACGTGAAAGATTCTTGGGTGAAGAATGTGAAGAATTGATTGCGCGAACATTCATTGACAACGAATTTATGATGGGTTCATTGATTGCTACTTAATGAAACTTTATTGACTGAATAATTCACGAAACGCTGATTATTTTTTTAAACAATTCATTAATTGAAGATAATAAATGAAGCTTTAATTGATTTAATAATTCATGGCGCTTTTATTGATTGTCAAATTCATTTTACATTCATCGATTGAAAAATTCATAAAACATTCATCTCTTGCGCAGTAAACGAAACGTTTATGTACAGAAAAATTCGGTGACTTTCATTGATTGAAGAATTCATGATATGTTTAATCGGTTGTAGAAATCCTATAGGCTTCACAGATTGAAGAATTCTGGAATGTTTGATATCTTGAAGAATTCCTGACGGGTTCATTGAAAGTTCGTTGATTTAAGAATGCATTAAACATTCATTGACTGTAGAAATAATAAAAAGAGCATTGATTAAAAAATGAAACGTTCATTGAATGAATTAATTAAATTAATTGGCTTAATAATTCATTAAACGTCTATCGGTCGAAAAATTAATGACACGTTCATTGATTGAATCAGCCATGAAACGCGTCTTGATTGAATAATAGTCGAACGTTCATGCATGGAAGAATTCATAAAAAGTTCATTGACTGACGGATTGTTGAAACGTCCATTGACTGAATAATTCACGAAATGTTCAATGATGACTTCATGAAGCTTTCGATGACTACGGAATTCATTTAACGTTCTTTGGCTTCACATGTTTCGACTTAATGTCCAATGTGCAATTGTTATGTCTTGTAAAGGCATTAATCGACGAAACTAAATGCTTTGAAATTGAAAATTCCATCGCTTGTTCAGTTAAAAAGGATCTTTCAGTTTTCGCATATGTATTGCTTGTGATGCGCTTATTGTACAAAATATTTATTTCTACGGCGATTCTTAGCCCGCATCTCATGCAAATAGGTCAGTTGTCATGTATTGACATAAGAACGTGCACTTAATTCTGGCACTTAATTCTGGTACACAAGACATAAGAACGTGCACTTAATTCGGGTGCACAAGAAGGAAATGTGCCGTGCTTTGACTGAAATACTGTTGAAAACAGCGAACAATCAAAATAATTTAAACAAATGAGTCGCGTTCTGAGAAAACTGGGCTTACTGAATGTGCATAAAGTGTCGTCCCAGATTAGCTTGTGCAGTCCGCCCATGCTAATCAGGGACGACACTTTCCGCTTTTATGGTATTTTTTGTTTCAAGGAAGTCCCTCTTTACCGAAAATCAAGTTTAGGCGGAAAGTGTCATCCCTGATGAATCTGTGCGGACTGCACAGGCTAATCTGGGATGACACTTTACGCACATGCATTAAGTCCAGTTTTCCCAGAACAAGGCTCAAATAGAAAACGAACAAACGTTTATTTTTACTCGAAATCCTTAAGCTAGTTTGTTAGGTATTCTCAATCAAATGCCCATTAACTTATTTGCATGTACTGTACAAACGCCTTCCACTATTTGTTTCAGTGCAGTGTTTTAACTCTGAATATCATGGATCCCATATACGACTTCGTGTCAGCTCGCACACAGCCTATGTACACCCTTGGTGTAACGTTGTTCACAGGTATGCACACAGGAAGTTGTATCTGCAATGTCTGAAATGGGTCAGGTGACTGGTCTGCAATATCTGCCATGGGTCAGGTGACTGGTCACATGATGATGTTCAAGTTGTATCTGCAATGTCTGCATTGGGTCTGGTGACTGGTCGCATGTTACAGTTGTATCGGCAATGTCTGCAATGGGTCAGGTGACTGGTCACATGTTCAAAAAATCATTTCTTGATACTGAAAATACATTTTCCTTTAATAAAATAAAGCGGTGCTCTTGTTTACATCCATTATAATTGTTGGCATCGAATTTTTAAAAAGTCGATGTCAAAAATTCTATGTCAGCTGTAGTCGAACATCGAGGCCAACTAGCTATGTGGACGCGTGGTCATGTGCTTGTTATTGAAGCCAAAATCTACAAAACCTGTAAAATTGAACCCTGGAGAAGTCCCGGCTTTGGAACCTTTTTTCCGGAAAAAAGTACAAAACTCATTTTGTTTAAATCGGTCATTGACCAACATTTGGTAATAATTAACCCATTTATGCCTAGCGTCTAGAAAAAAAGTTCTTGGCAAACAGCGTAGACCCATATGAGACGCCATTGATGCGGCGTCTCATTAGGGTCTACGCTGTTTGCTTAAAGGAATTTCTGTAAGAAATGATCTAAATATAGAAATAAATATAATAGACATCCCTAATTTTAGAAATAAATTGATCCAATTTAGTAGGATGGGAGAGACCACAGGCTTAAATGGGTTAATGGAGTAGTTGCTGTACTTGCTTAGAAAATTGAGTAGGTACACTACGTTCGTACCGGCATACAATAAAGTATGTAATAATATTATATGCGCTCTTTTAAATAATATAATAATCAAATGCATTGCTTACAAACGAAAAAGTTTTGGTGTGTGAAAACAAACATCAGTTCCTTTCATAAGATATGAGGACTCTTTAGCAAGAATTGAAATATTTTCTGTTCATATTGGGTTGCATCAAGGGTTGAGCTGAAAATTGAAGAGGTTTTATCCAGTTATAAATAATGGTTTCAGTTGTTGCTGATTGCACATGGTTGCATATGTGTTGCATATGTGTATCATTATATTACAAATCATTGGGCAACGTTTGATAGACTGAAATGCGACCCCATCTTATCCCGTTATTGGTATTGAACAATTCTCACGTAGTAACCATAGACAGCCTTTCATCGCGTTGAAATTTAGATTTATCCTAAACGGAAATCCATGTGAAGGTAGAGGCAAAAATCTCTTTATCACTGTGTTTTAATTGCTTTCTCTAAACCATTTTCTTATAATGTTTACGTGAACGAAGTAATTAAATACAGATATAGAATGCGTACCTTATAACAAATATTTTCAATTTTTCAGTTCGATACAAAGATTAACACTGGAAGCTAACAACATCTTTTACCTCTCGGTTGTGACATAAGCGTTGGACCACTTGTTCAATATACACATAAGCGTTGGACAACTTGTTCAATATACGAATATTATCAGTTAGTATTCATCTGAACAAGCAGAACACAAACATAATTACAGTCCTTTATTTATGGCAAGAGACCAATAACCGAAAAATCAGACAAAATCACACCACACATCACAAAAATCACGCAAAACACACACTTGATGAGATATATTTGTTCTTTACAGGTTCATGTTGTGGCCTTCTGTGCACGTTAGCGGCCATATTGGCGGCCGTCATTGATCGGCGTTCTGACGTACAAAAACTCATTGATCATCCTCCAGTGGCTAAGGACGATAGCAAAAGTACGGCTCAATTTAAACTCTTCCTACCAATTGGTCCCTGAATTATAACCTTAATTAGGCATTTGTTTTAAATGTGTACAAATGAGCCTTGTTTCGGTAAAACCGGACTTAATGCATGTATGTGCAGTCCGCACAGGCTAAATTAGGGGCGACACTGCATTGCATTGTCAATAGAAGGAAGTATCTTCTAAACGAAATACCAGACTAGGCTGAAAGTGTCGTCCCTGATAAGCACGTGCGGACTGCACAGGCTAACCTTGGACGACACTCATGCACATGCTCGGTTTCCCCAGAGCTATTATGTTTTAGTTTTTGAAGATTATATTTGTTCGAACTATCCAACATGATTGAACGACTCTGATGAACGCTCACATATAAATTTATCGTTTGATATCTAAGTTTGAACCATTCCTTGTCGCTTCATTCATGGAATGCACTGTAACCAGATAATTAATTGTGGGTATTTGACGATGGTTAACATATTAATTTCTGATATGCTGATTAAAACATTGTACATGTAATTATTTATATTCTACAAAAAGTGCGTTGGGTTAAATTGTTATACCCCCATTACCATTGGTAATGGGGGCTATATAGGAGTCACTTTGTCGGTCTGTCTGTCTGTCCCGAAATTTCATCCGATCTTCACCAAACTTGGTCAGAAGTTGTATCTAGATGATGTCTAGATCAAGTTTGAATATGGGTCATGCCAGGTCAAAAACTAGGTCACGGGGTCACTTAGTGTGTTTTAAACTGAAAGTTTGTCCGGACCATAACTATGTCATTTATCGTTAGATTTTAAAATGACTTGGTGCATTTGTTCGCCATCATGGGACGGTGTGTCGTGTGAAAAAAGTTCGTCGATATATCAAAGGTCAAGGTCACACTTGGAGTTCAAAGGTCAAATGCTTGTCCGGGCCATAACTTCATTGTCTTTTATTGAGAGATTTTAAAATCATTTGGCAAATTTGTTCACCATCATTGGACGGTGTGTCGCGCAAAAGAATTACGTCGATATCTCGAAGGTCAAGGCCACACTTTGAGTTCAACGATCATAAATGAGCTTGTCCGGACCATAACTATGTCATTCATTGTAAGATTTTAAAATCATTTAGCACATTTGTTCACCATCATTGGACGTTGTCTTGCGCGAAAGAATTACGTCGATATATCCAATGTAAAGGTCACACTTAAAGTTCAAAGGTAAAAAATGGCCATAAATGACCATGTCCGGGCCATAACTATGTTGTACATTGTGAGAATATAAAATCATTTTGCATATTTGTTCACCATCATTGGACGGTGTGTCGCGTGAAAGAATTACTTCGATATCTCCAAAGTCAAGGCCACACTTTGAGTTCAAAGGTCAAAAATGGCCATAAATGACCTTTTCCGGGCCATAACTATGTCGTTCATTGTGAGATTTAAAAATCATTTGGCACATATGTACCCCATCATTGGACTGTGTGTCGCGCGAAAGAATTACGTCGATATCTCCAAGGTCAAGGTCACACTTTGAGTTCAAAGGTCAAAAATGTCCATGAATGAGCTTGTCCGGGCCATAACTATGTCGTTCATTGTGAGATTTTAAAATCATTTGGCACATTTGTTCACCATAATTGGACGGTGTGTCGCGCGAAAGAATTACGTCGATATCTCCAAGGTCAAGGTCACACTTTGAGTTCAAAGGTAAAAAATGGCCATAAATGAGCTTGTCCGAGCCATAACTATGTAGTTTATTGTGAGATTTTAAAATCATTTGGCTCTTTTGTTTACCATCATTGGACGGTGTGTCGCGCAAAAGAATTACGTTGATATCTCCAAGGTCAAGGTCACACTTAGTTTTAAGGTCAAAAATGGCAATAAATGATCTTGTCTGGGCCATAACTATGTCATTCATTGTGAGATTTAAAAATGACTCTGTACATTAATTTTGTTCACAGTCATTGGACGGCGTGTCATGTGAAAGAATTCAAGAGTTCAAAGATCCAAATGGCTATAAATGATAATGGCATAATAATTCATAAAAATCGTCATAAATTAGATTCTCTTGTTTTGTGAAGACAGCATGAAAAATAGTCTGTGTCAATGCGGCATGTGGGGGTATACGTCACGTCTGTGACAAGGCTCTAGTTATTTGCGTAGATAGTTTTGGTGTTAGCGAAGTATGGTTCTTTAGGGTATGGGCGATGTTGATGTTTATATCTTAATTTATCTATGAACCTTGTTTATACAATTAGAGGTAAACACTACCGTGTTTTTTTTTTGGAAATTAGGAGTACAGATATATTTCAAATTTATATGGAAACAAAACAACGTTCATAACTGCTTTAACACGATTTAGAGGGACAGCCTTACGAACACACGGGGAGTCGGGTAGATGGAATTAACGACATATAACACCGAACACTGAACGTGCATTTAAAACTGTCGTGTACTTGATGGCAATTTGAAATGTTTTGCTAGATTGCCCGGTATTTGTTGGTTTACGCAAACAATAAACAAATGCGAAGTTTGAAAAATACGAATGTGATCGAATATAATGACTTAATGAAATCGATTAATGAAACAACAGTTAGATGGTTCGTAACTTATTTTTAATGCCTTTCATTTAAATACACAATTTAACTTCTTGTGAGTTTTATAATTAATACTTTTAATAGTAATTATATTAAGTAATTATATGTGATGTATGTTCTCGTCAAAATTAGTCTGTACCTTTCCTCACAAATATCATAACTAAAACGAATATTTGCGAATCTGAAACATTTTATTTTATTTAGTCAATTTACCAAAACGTGAAAAGGCCCCTTTAATCTCCAATTATCCCTACACATTCTGATTTGCTCTGAACGTAGCTGACAGAGCGGTCCGGGGGTATAAATAACATTTGTGACTAAATCCTACATTTAACAGAGGTAGAATCTACATTTATTTATTTTATGGTTAAAGAAATAATATTGGATAAATTTAAACATACTTTGTTTTTCATAATAGATAGTATGCTTTAATAATCATAATAGATAGTATGCTTTAATAAACTCGTTTCGTATTAGTAACGTTTGTGACCAAGCTCTACATTTTACAGAAGAGGAATCGAAGTTTATCCGTATATCTGATGTAAGGCGATTTCCGTCCACATTCTGGCTTATTGCCATCAGCTCCGCTCTCTTCTACCTGCAGCTTTTCCCCTTCGTGACACAGGGAGAGTAGGTTTGTTTATTATTCTAGATGTGTTTGCTCAATTTTAAGCGATTGCTTTATCATCGGGTTTCCTTCTTATATGATACGAGTGACAATTAATGATTTGGGTTTCGTTGTTTATACATATTACAACTTGCAATTAATGAAATTTGTTTGCTTTTACATACCAGTTACAACCTTTTATTAATGAGTTGTGTTTGACTTGCACTTATATTTTTAACAAAATTTTGGTTATCTTTTACATATTTTTACAACTCTCGATAAATGCGTTTGACTTCATTTTCCATATTTTTTCACCCTACCGGTTTCACCGGAGGGGACTTATGATTTGTGCTCTGTGTGTCAGTCTGTCTGTCAGTCTGTCAGTCCGTCACATTTTTCTGGATCCTGCGATAACTTTAAAAGTTCTTCATATTTTTTCATCAAACTTGAAATATGGACAGATGGTAATATGGAGATTATGCACGTCATTTCATTTCGTTCCTATGTCAAGAATTCTGGTTGTTATGGCAACAAATATATACAAAAACATATTCTGACAATGGTGGAGCCAGTAGGGGTCATATATTGCTTGGCAATAGTCTTGTTACAACATGGTATTAGTATGTATTTATTTGGCTTTTTCTAAACTTGCATGTTACAACTTACAATAAATGATTAATTAAAAGATTCATAAACGTGGCTGTATCGGTCGTCTTTGCTTTTGAAGGCTGTTCTTTGCAACGAAGTATTCAAGAAGTCCGAAAGAGGCAAATACGATAAACAGGTAAACCGTGAGTGTGTTATGTAGAGTTGCATATGAGTCGCGTTCTGGGAAAACTGGGCATAATGCATGTACGTAAAGTGTCATCGCAGATTAGCCTGTGCAGTCCGCACAGGCAAATCAGGGACGACACTTTCGACCTTAACTAGATTTTTGCTAAGAAGAGACTTTCTTTAAACAGAAAATATCATAAAAGCGGAAAGTGTCGTCCCTGATTAGCCTGTGCGGACTGCACAGGCTAATCAGGGACGACACTTTACAAACATGCATTATGCCCGGTTTTCTCAGAATGCGACTCATATATTGTCTAATAGTATATATCTCATTGGTAATTTGCCTTAATTGAAGACAAGCGGGCAAGATGTTCGCTCTTGATAGAGTTTATTATTTCTTATATGTTTCGTAATGGGAACAGGTAGTATGGAGAGGCTTTACAAGCTAAAATGAAATTGTTTTTTTGAATGCCATTTTTTATTATATATTATAATATATTTGGAATTTGTCTTAAAGGTACATTCATGTTCCATTAGAATTTTGGGACAGTAAAATTCATCCACTGATTGTACCAACTCACTGTCTAGCTATAATTCTGTATCACCTTACCTATAATGTTATGCAATGGTATTAACTTAAATTATAACATTCGCTATGTAAAAGTAATATCTATATGCTGGTCTATGCAGCATGGTATACATGGTTGGAGCGGTTTCGATGCCACTGTTCGGTGTTGCCATCGACAGAGTGGGTCGTAACCTGTACTTCCTGATGACCGGCCTCGTCCTGGGGCTGACCAGCCATATCATGATGACCTTCACTTTTGTGGAGCCGTACGTATGCACGGTATGAAAACAGAACCATGTTTTATCAAACATTATTATTATACTTCAAATATGGTCGAATCTTAAATGTATGGTACGATTTTTAATGTAAGTGACACGGGGATAATTTGCTCGACCATGTCAAAAAGTTTGAGCCATAGTTCTTAGCTTTTTTTCGGCGTCTTCTAAAAGCTCTGGGTATGTTGTATCCCCGATTATTTTACCCATTTATCTCAATGTAATTGTTGAGTCTTTCGTTACAAATATGATAATGTTATTGAAAAACAAGCGCTCTGAAACTTATATCCACATATAATGATATTTATACAGCTTTCCTTTTTTATGGGTCGTGCTTACATTGTAAGGTCATTCCGGTCGCGAATATTTCAAGGCGTGATTGCCCGTTGGTTATTTATTGTCCTCTATCGGTGAAACCGGAGGGGACTTCATTTCAAAGTTCTTCATTTTTTTCCAGGAAACTTGAAACATGGATGTATTGCAATTTGGAGATTATGCACGTCATTTCATTTTGCTCCTACGTCAAGAATTCTGGTTGCTATGGCAACAAACAATATTTTTTTACTGACAATGGTGGAGTTTCACCAGTAGGGGACAATATTACTTGGCAATCTCTTGTTATTTTTTTTTTACATATTCAGAGCATTTATTGGAAGTTGGTCTCTTTTATAATTTTTATATTAAATGGTGTTGTTGTTTGTAGTTTCATGTATTGTATAGGCGGTGACCTGCCTTAAATTAAATACTAGCTGATGGTAAAAAGATATTTCCTGATATTATTTCTCGATTTTTATCAGTCCAATATTCATACATTTGTACGTGTATGCAATAGTTCTGCCGCTATCTGATTTATGATGGCAATTTTTCAGAACACTCATGATTCTCAAAAAAAAATAATTAAACTGCGTGATGTAAAAACTGTGTGGCCACAAATATGGGGAAGGTGTAGTCCACTGTTTCTTTGTTTTTCAGGTGATTCTTGGTCTAGGATACTCCTTGGTAACCACCACATGTTGGCCCCTGGTGTCCTACGCGGTCCCTCTGAGGTACCTTGGCACTGCGTTCGGAATGTAAGCATCGACTTTGTATATATAGTTCATTGCAATATATTTTTAATTTACCCTCTGATGTACCTGGGCACTGCGTTCGGGATGTAGGCATGCACTTTAAATTTAAAGTTAATTGCAATATATTTTCATGATTTACACTCTGAGTTACCTCGGCACTTTGTTTGGGATGTAATCATCTACATTTTGTAATGTAAATGTCTTTGTAATACTAACTTGTACGATATAAATGTCACCTCAATACATTCGTGAATATGTAATTTAAACAATTTCGATTTCCCGCGACTATCGCTTGTAGAATTGTTGCACAATTACAATATTCGAAAAATCTTCTTTATTCGGCGTTAATATGCAGTTTAAATTCTCTACTGTTCGTACGTATGAACAATGTACGAACGTCGTCGTTGAAATCAGCACAGGCTAATCAGGGACGATACTTTGCGCTTGTTTGATATTTCTCGTTAAAGAAAGTCTCTTCTTAGCAAAAATCCAGGTTATGCGGAAAGTATCGTCCCTGATTAGCCTTTGCGGACTGTACATGCTAATCTGGGACGACACTTTACGCACATGCATTCAACCCTAGAGCGTGGTTCATGTGTATATGAATTATATTCTTTCAGCACATATATGTATTCTTTTCAGCATGGGCACCATTATTTCTGCGGGGCAGGCCATTGATACGTATTTTGTTGGCTTCATCGTGGACACTGCCGGCTATCTGGTCCTCGAAGTATTCTTTACCATGTGCGTCATCTGTAAGTTTCACCAATTCTGAGAGGACTCATTGTTGAAACGATTAATTATTCGGCCAGTTACACTAAATAGTTTACCTGACCTTCTTGTGCATCTGGATTGAAAGCGGGTATATAGACAATCATACTACTATTTCAAAACAGATAAAACTGTGATAAATCAAGAGGTGAAATAAAGGTTCTAAAGAAGAAGTTTCCAGAAAATAAACGAAATAAAAGTTATAGCCGATTGCGAGTTATTTTCTTCTGTACAGCAAAGAACTCTTTCGCGTACAAAAGACATGTACTTTTTTCGGAAATCCGCATTCGGCCTTGCATATTCGTCTAGACGACACATACTGACGTAGACGCATTTATGGTTTTACAACAAATTCGAGTAATTTTGTTAAAATGGCGGTAACTTATTCGTCATACAATTCACCGAAGTCAACAATATTTAAACAGTGGTTTAATATCAAGATTGTTAATTTATTGTATTTAACATTCATATGTTGGTGTAAGAGTGCGATGATATAATGTTGACATATACGCCGTATGTAAATTCTTTGTAAGGTCCATCAATGTTAGTTTCTTACCAGGGAACTATAAACCAATAATGAATCAATTCATGGTTTAAAGGTTTTCGCCCTAGTGTTATCATATTGTAGTAGCCGCGTCAACACATTTCATAAATCGCGTGCTCACAACATGTGCTGCAACACAGATCACGGTTTGCCATGTTTCCCCTGTGTTCGAACAAACTTTGAAATTATGTAAGATGTTCTATATTTAGTAATGACATGCAAATATATGCTGTCGATCTAAATACTGTTTTTATGCTTCCCGAAAATTTTCGGGGAGCATATAGTTGCCAGTTTGAAGTTCCGTACTTCCGTCCTTCCGTCACACGTTTGTTACATTTTCTCATAGCACCTTCAATACCTTACCGATCTCTTTCATATTTGGCATGTAGGTACATTGCACGGACCTCTACCTTTTGATGCGGTTTGAGGTCAATGGGGTCAAGGTCAAGGTCACCGAAGCTAATAATATGTTTCCGTCACACTTTTGTTACAGTTTCTCATAGAACCTTCAATACTTTTGCGATCTCTTTCATGTTTGGCATGTAGGTGCCTTGCATGGACCTCTACCTTTTGATGAGGTTTGAGGTCACTGGGGTCAAGGTCACCCAGGCTTATAATATATTTTTCCGTCACAATTTTGTTACAGTTTCTCATAGCAGCTTCAATACTTTACTGATCTATTTCCTATTTGGCATGTAGGTGCTTTGCATAGACCTCTACATTTTGATGAGGTTTGAGGTCACTGGGGTCAAGGTCAAGGTCACCAAGGCTAATAATATATGTTTCCGTCACACTTTTGCTACAGTTTCTCATAGCACCTTCAATTCTTTACCGATCTCTTTCATATTCGCCATGTAGGTACCTTGCATTTGATGAGGTTTGAGGTCACTGGGGTCAAGGTCACCGAGGCTAATAATATAATTTTCCGTCACACTTTTGTTACAGTTCCTCATAGCACCTTCAATTCTATACCGATCTCTTTCATATTTGGCATGTAGGTACCATGCATAAACCTCTACCTTTTGATCAGGTTTGAGGTCACTGGGGTCAAGGTCACCAGGCTAATACTAGATTTTTAGGTGGTCATTTACACATAGATTTACAAACGCATCATCGGGGAGCATCCATCAGTTTCAGTTATATTCTTGTTTTATACTTTTGTTAGGTTCAATGATAGCAGCTGCGTTGTTGTATTTACGGGACGCGTCAACAGGTAACATAAATTGTTTATGTTTAGTTGTAAAAAACTCCTGATATTGCCTATAGAGTTTTAGCATTCCTTTATTAAATTAAAAAAGTATATACCGTTTAATCGTATAATGAATACAGAAAAATCTCTTTATTGATATCAAAGTATATGACTCTCAATAGAGGATGTATTTCATGCGCTCCCAGTCGCCGCTTTTACAGTTCTTCAGAATTGTCTTCCATTGCAATTCATTTCACACGAATTCAACACAAATGAAATTGTATATGCATCATTGTATTTGGAAAAAACACGAAATTTGATAGCGTATATTTAGAAGTTTCGGTATCGGTCGGTCGGTCCGTGTGGTGGTTCGTTTGCCGGTATGTCCGCATAAAATGTTAAAAAGTCTGTGATGCGAACTATTTATGCGTTTCTCAAGTGTTTTCATTGAAACTCAAATTGTCATCACCGTAAAGTGTATAAATGCAAGACATATTTTGGCCGCGTTTTGAGAAAACTGGGCTTAATGCATGTGCGTAAAGTGTCGTCCCAGATTAGCCTGTGCAGTCCGCACAGGCTAATCAGGGACGACACTAGGCTTTTATGGTATTTTTAGTTTCAAGGAAGTCCCTCCTTACAGAAAATCAAGTTTAGGCGGAAAGTGTCGTCCCTGATTAGCCTGTATGGATTGCACAGGCTAAGCTGGGATGACACTTTACGCACATGCATTAAGCCCCGTTTTCTCAGAACGCGTCTCATTTTTCACTCGAATTGATCCACGTATTCATAAGTTTTGTGCCCTTGAACTTCGCCGTCGTCATGGCTGCTATGCCTGTGGAAAACCTGCGCGGTCGTATTTAGTCATTTTTATGACAAAACTCTAGTTTCAATTAGATGTATCATGACGGTCACTAATTGCTAGAATGCAAATAAAATTTCTGTTTTGTTTTATTTAATATGCATCGTCCTTGTATAATACACACGTCGTTCTTATATGATAGATTTCTAATGGTCCAGAACTGTTTGCCATATAACAGTCAAACACATTTTTTGTTTATAACTGGAATTACATGCATACTATTTAGAGATCATACTGATTTTGGTGTTATTTTATTGCTTCTATCGACACTTTTCATTTCAGGTGGCCTACTGAATCTAAGTACAAAACAACGTGCAGTTTTTCTCAAGCATCATGTGTGAGACAGACTTTGTAGAAAACGTTCAGATTTGCTGTGAGATTTTAAATTTAATTTGATTAAATGTTATTGTGATTATTTTGTTTATATTGTTGCATGCAGTGCCAAATTATTGTTTGTTTCAAAATCTCAGCATGACGTGCGCGTGTATATTGGTATGATGTTTTACAGAGGAAATAAAATATTGCACTTAAAAATATCAGAATTTGTATTTCGGGCCATATTTACATAGTACAAAGCAGCGTTTTATTGTTTTAATTTAATTTTTTTGTAAAAAAGCGTTTGGGAAAAAACGTATTTTATTTTTACCATCGCCAAAGGCGGATTGATATACCATCGGCGTTGTCCGTCCCTCCGTTTGTCAGTCCGTTCGTCCGTCTGTCTGTCCGTTCGTATGTCATGAAATTTTGAAATAGGCAGGGGAAATCAATTCAACAAATTTTCTTGTTAAATATGAATTACATAAATCATAGTTGAAGTTAAAGCCTTGGTCTCTTTTGCATTTTATGGGTCGCGTTTACATTATTTTTACACGAAATAAACCATTCATTTACGTTGCGTATAACTAGTAAAACTATAAGTTTTAATTTATGTACAGCATACCGGCAAATGCACTTCGTTTAGTGACAAATTAATAGCGAAGGGTAAAACAGTCAGGAACTATAAAGGCTCAAGAAGTAAGTATTTGGAAACTATTCTAAACACGAAACGTAAGTTCATGTCAAGCACTATAACGCCTCTGGTGTGCGTATTGCGATGTCGATGGTTTTTTTCCATAAGTGCCTTGATATGCATATAGAGATAGCCGTTCCACTGTCGGTTATGCCGAATATGTATCTATAGCGGCCTTCCGTTTCTCCCTATTTACACGAGCCTTCTTCCTGTAGGGAGTATTGATTTAAACAAACCCACCGTCCACTAGGTATTTCTCATCAATGTGTGAATTCCGAAGCGTATGAAGTTCTTCCGTAAGAAGCCTCCATTATGTGTGTAGCTATTTTTTAGGTATTCAGTGGTTAAATAAAGTTTTTTTTTAATAATTTGGGTGTGGTCTTGTGCTATGTGTGTGTGGGGGGGGGGGGCGGGGGCGGGGCGGAGTACACGGAGGAAACTCCACTTGTCAGGTATGGTGACAATTACCCAAACTCATATGCTTCCGGGAACAGTAACTGAACACGGGTCGTTGTTATTTGTATTATTTATGTAAAATGTTTTAATTTAAAAAATACACAATCGCCAACTGATGATTTTACAAGTTTCATTTTGGTCACATGGTTTTGTTGTTTTCATCAAAATTGCGGACCACGTGTGCAATTGAGACAAAAACCTGTTATTAACCCATTTATGCCTATTGGACTCTCCCATCCCATCCTTCTAAATTGGATCAATTTATTCCCAAAATTAAGGATGTCTAGTATATTTATTTCTATATTTAGAATATTTCTTACAGAAATTCCTTAAAGCAAACAGCGCAGACCCTGATGAGACGCCGCATTATGTGGCGTCTCATCTGGGTCTATGCTGTTTGCCAAGGCCTTTTTTTCTAGACGATAGGCATAAATGGGTTAAATATACAAATCCATTAACGCATTCATAGTTGGAATCCTACTGAGACGCACAGTGTATTCCTTTTTCTTTTTTATCTGACCTGGGATGGTATTCCATAAACATCTTAAGTCATTTCTTAAATAATTTCACTTGAGGTCAAAATTACAATGTTTTGTTTTTCTTTACTTAATAAGGAAACACATGTTTTTGGTATTCCTAAAATAACAATGACATAATGATGTTATTTTCATGTAAATATTGATGGCAAACTATTGCAATACGAAATGAAAAACTTTAAAAGATAACAATACAATTTAACTTAAGATGCTTCTGGAATACGACCCCTGAACACTTTCGTCCCTATACTTAAATCTGTAAAAGGGACTAGCTTACAGTGTGGCAAAATTACGACTTTCAGAAACACATTCATTGTTTTCTTAAAACCATTATTTACTGGAGCCACCTCGACTTTTAACATCGACTGGGATATTATGCGTGCAGAGGGAGTTGATGGCTGCCTTAAAGCTGCCCAGCAGTATTACTTATTAACATAAGCGTGCATTTGTCGAAGTTGATGAGGTCCCTGAGCGCCTGAGGCTGCGTTATTTGTGTATCTGAAGTGTGCCCCAGTACTTATACATACTTAATCTAATCTAATAGACTCGCAAAAGTTTGGACGAATCTGGAATTATCACTGCAGTGTAGAGCTATGTAGTTGTTAGCGACAGATTTCAATGTTGGTGTGGTCTTGTGTTTTGGAGGGGTGGGGTAGGGAAGCCGGAGTACCCGTAGAAAACCCCACATGTACGGTATGGTGACCACTAACTCACATGCTTCGGGATTGGCCATTGAACCTCGATCACCTAGGTAAGAAGCGCGGTTAAATAGAATGTTTGCATACGTGCTATAACAAAAACATGACCACTAGTTTTTATCTTTACAAATTGTATTCTCGAATTCGTCCGGCAAAACAAACAAGTTAACATTTACAGAAATTAAAAGCCGTGACAAATAACAAAACTATATGAGTTAAAAGTAAACCGTTATGTAATATAATATACGCATCATGGCATTGGAAATAGGGTGTTCATGCTATTCATTGACCAAGTTGTAAAAGGTGAAATAAAAAATGTGGTATGAAACGCATAACTAAAAATAGACATACACAGTAAATGTATACATGTGACTTTCCCCATTTCAGATATTCGACCTATCTTAAGTTCGTTATTTCCGGGTAATTGCGACGGACGAAATCGTAGCCGCCCGTACCTTTACTGATCGTGATTGGAATACATTCCTTAACATATAAAGATGTACATTTTTAATCAAAGTCGTAGGAAGTGATTAAAGTTAAAAATGAACTACATGCAATTTAAATTTAAGAAAACATGCGTATACATATGCATATAACCATACGAATTAGGCAGAATCAAAACAAGATAGGGGTTCTTAGAACCCATTTATGCCTAGCGTCTAGAAAACAAGGCCTGGGCAAACAGCGTCGTCTCATCTGGGTCTACGCTGTTTGCTTAACGGAATTTCTGTACAAAACATTCTATATATAGAAATAAATATACTAACCATTCCTAATTTTGGAAATAAATTGATCCAATTTAGAAGGATGGGAGAGTCCACTGGGCATAAATGGGTTAAACACGATATTAGTGCCTCCGTAGTAGAGCGTTCGATTTGAAAACAAGTTTTACCGGATCGAAATAGGACAGCAGACAAACTTTATTACATTTATTATTGATTCAAGAAAATAATATAACAATATGATTTGTAAACAAATGTTCTTGACATTGAATATGATGGGTTTACTTCCTTACTCGAATTCTCGGTTTTATCATTCTCAGCTCGTTGCTATGGGGATGTCTGATCAGAGCGTTATCTATAGACCGTTCCATAATTTAGTCATTACATAATTATCTCCCCTGAATTCTCTCCGCGTCCGCCATTACACTGCTGCTTAACAATCGGTAACATATCACGGAGTGTATATTGTAATCTAGAATCCGTGCATATATAAGAGAGCACCGATTATTCAACGGATGAATTTCTTTCTAAATTCTAAGGCCGTTATTACATGGTCTTGGTTGTCTTGGAAAACTAACACATTGACACATTAAAAAAAGCATTAAATTAAATTAAATGCAATATTTTTCATTTGATTATTTGAATCAATCTTTAAATCGTGTATGCCTTTGCATTCCAGTGTTTAATTGCCCCTTTGTTCTGCATAATCCGATTATCTCGTTTTGATCAGATATTGTCCAGACTTAACTAACCACATGGTGTCATAAACCACACTGGGTGACAGTCTGGTCATTAATCACAATCGATGATGCCACCATGTCTCATCTTCCTGGTAGTATTAAGCAGTCATTTGGTAAGATAATTTACCTCCAACATACTTAACAGTTGCGTAAATAAGATATGTTACATATTTTATAAATTAAAAGTTATGTCCAATATAGAATATCAGAAATTGTACACCGTAAAGATACTAGCCCGTTTAAATTATGAAAAAATAAAGTATTTAAAAAAATATCAAAATAAAACATTTAACGTATTTAGCGGGTATCGGTTAATTAAAACTACGTCATTCCGTATGAAGATTTGATGTTACGGCAATGCACGAACGATATCATAAAACAATAAATTACATTTGACACCAAACAGAGGTAAACAATATTTTAAAAATAAATATATGTATATAAATATATGTGTGTTAAAATGTTAGATATGTGTCACTCATACTCACTAGTAACGAGTTTTCAATATACATGAGTACACAGTTCAATTTGCATCATATGAAGTTGTGTTTTTTCAGTTGTATGTTAATATTCCTCAATAGCGTCATTCTTTGTACAAAACCCATCAAATTAAAATTACACGTAAATACTGTCATGTCCTTTGCTTTTAATATGGCTTTGTAGTATGTTTATTTTCAAAGCACTCCTTACACTTTCTAACACTCATTTATTTATCAAACTAGCGTCCTCATGCCATTGATAATTATATTTTTATAATTAGATGTATTACTATTGTAATTTATTGAAGCTTTTCTGCAAAAAAAAATTACGGCTTATGCATAGAGCTCTTTATTGTGTCAAATTGTCGGCCTTTCAGTCTTCAGATAATCTTTAATTTGATGCTAATGCCGCGTTTTTAAAGTTGCAAATAAATGTATTAATAAATTCGTTTGGCGCTTAATAATATATTTTTGAAATATTATTTAGGTGTTTTTTTATCGGAGTTTTTTTGTGTGGATTAATTGACTAAACATTTGGTGTCGTTATCCATATGTTTTGCGTTACTTCAAAGACCTATAAAATACAATTTTTAGTATTTTTAGCTTTATAGCTGTTAAATGATTCAAAGATGAAAATATAAATATATCACATAGATCGCATTCTCTTCATCTTCCGAATAATCACATAAAAGGTCGTCAAGATCAATATCACTCTCTCATGATAAAAAGCTCGTTTTTTAACGTGACAAAATTCCATCTAAAAAAATATATAAATCCAAACCACAATTTTTTTATCTCTGATATCAGTTAGAACAAGAAAAATAATGGAAGGCGTATCAAAAATATCATACTTAATATAATATGTAATGATTTTGGAATGTAGATTTTTACTAAATGAGATCAATTACAAACAATTAGCGGTAATTAATTGCGCGAGAATCTTTTATAAGTATTAATTAACATAAGTATTAATTAAAATATCATCTGCTTGATGTTGCGGCTATTAAAATCAACACAACAATACATGCGTGAATTGTTTGTGAAACGTTAAAAGTAACAAGTCTGATCAAAGACATAGTATGAGCGACTGAACCGGCAAATTTTCGCCGATGATTACCACTTGATTACAGATATAAAAAAAACAAATACACGAAAGCATTTTAAACATTTTATTTGTAACAATCAATCTCAACTTCAAACAATCATTTAAACAACAAAAATGTGATAATCGCCTCACATTAATTCATTAAGTAATTTATTTATCCGACAACGGTGAAGCGGGTATTCTCAGACTCGCACAAGTTAGCAGCAGTGTAATGGCGGACAGTCACGTGACTGACAATATGGCGGCGGTCAATTTATCGATTATGGTTACAATTTACTAAATCTTTTTGGAGTGCAATGCTATACTCTTTAAAAACCTGAACATCATTTATAAGAAGACACAATTCTCTGTGTGGGCACTTGCCATGACTTTATTTTAGAATGTTTCTTTGTGCATGTGGTAGGGAAAACATTGATGTTTAACAGAAATTCACTCATTTGCTTGAAGGTTAAAGACTACATGAGACTTTGACAGATGGCGGGAAACCCTTATCCACTGGTACGAACCCGGTAAATTGATGGCTGTAAAACAGTGACCGCTGATTCGCATCGAGTTCTTTCTTGCAAAACGCATGACCCCCCTTTTTATTGTCTAAATCATTGCGGCTTGGAATGCTCTTTAAGAAAAGGTATGGTTATGGGGATCTCTTTGCGCAAAAGTTTGACTTTATTTTTTGTTGAAGTTATTGCTTTTACATTGAATTTGTGTAGGAAATCTTTTGGTATATTGTAACCTTATGGAACGGTCTATTACAAGGTTTTCAATTAAAGCGTGTGTTTTCTCGGCCCCAGTAATTCATGAATACATAAAAATGTTACACAGTGAAAGTATTGATTAATTGTAAAATAAAATTATAACACAGCTAAGATGAGTCTAGAATTAATTTAATATTGTCGTTTTGCTAATTAATTTGAAAACAAACAACAACTGACATTAACGGCTTTTTATAGTATCCTTTACATTATAACGATACATGACTTCTAAGACTATATACAGGCACAGGTGACATGCTGGGAATTCTAGTCCTAGTCGACTTTTGTTTATCATTATATAGTAGCCAATGTACGTTAAACAAAAACAAGCATTATTTTGAGAGAACGCACAATTCCTTGCATGGTATTAAAGCCACACACCTTGTTAATCAATACATATAGATGCAATTTGAAAGTGTGCAAAATTGTCATTAAATCTATAGCCTAGCTAGCAAGTAATAAATTTGTTTTGTTCATATTTTAAAACTGAAAGTAGGATTTCTATACGTATACGTACATTTCGACAAACGCGATTATTTGTAAGTTTTTAAGCGCAAAAAGACGGATTTCTATGTTGTAACCATCAGACATATTTTAATTGAGATAGATAAAATTAAATCTATATCTTCGTTAGCAAGTAATTTGTTATTTTTCAAACGGTGCCGATTTTAAAACTGAAAGTAGGATTTCTAGACGTATATGTCCATTTCGACAAACGCGATTATTTTAAAGCGCAAAAGAGGCGGATTTATAACTTGTAACCACCAGATATATTCTAATTGGCATAGATAAAAAATGTTTCTTATTTATTCTTAAATTTACTATGCCATGTATTTCATTTCAAGATGTGTGGCTTTAAAGGGGCCGTCCAACAGATTGGTAAGTTGACAAAAATTTAAAAAGTTGTTTCAGATTCGCAAATTTTCGTTTTTGTTATGATATTTTTGAGGAAATAGTAATACTGACCATTTACCATGCTCTTAAATATCTATAATATGCATCTTTTGACGATTTGAAAACCTGAAAATTATAATGCGTCGTGCGACGCGAAACGATTGAATAATTAGGAAAGTTCTGTTGTAGTTATATTGTGGGAAACTACGAGGATTGTTTATATACTAAGGTAAAAAATACATCCGCTCTAAGCATGAGCATGGATGGTAGAGTACTAGAGTGGTCAATGCGGAAGACTTTTACTCCAGGACTCAAGGGGTCAGTGGTTCGAGCCCTGTTAAGGGTTATTTTTTCCTTTTTTTTAATTGTATTCTTGTGTTTTTTTACTGGAGATTTGTAGGTTAAATGTTTAAATTTATCAATATAAAGCATTTAATGACATGCTTCAAAACATGCCAAAATCTGTTAGACGGACCCTTTAAGAAAATATATGCATAGTAATGTTAAAAAAAAACACAACAACATTCATTTAGAAATCGTTAACGCGCCTAACTACCGTACACACCGGTTAAGTTGCATGAAAGGCAAATATAAATAGCATTACATACACAATACATTTAAAATCATTCAAATATACAATGTAACATTTCTCGAAGTTATGTATACAAACACATTTTACATAATAACAAATGCAAAATACATAGCTAGTTCGAAATATTTCGAAATTCTTCAACGATAAAACCTTATAACAACACTATTCAATTTTCTTTAAACATAATAGTATTACGAGTTGATTTAACCACATCAATTCACGAAAATCAATATTAAATAATTGTGTATAAAGCCTGATCACATGGATAACATCTTACTAGTCATCTAACTCATGACCGGTGATATCTTATACAAGTGAAGTTTCTTGATGCCTATTAATCTGTTGGACACTGCCAGCCTAGTGCCATCCTTAGACACACATATGCTGTAAGGAAGCTTCATATTCACTCGGTAGGTACCGAGAATGTCCCCATCAACACTCAGGTGAACGATGGAGTGCTTCCTAATACTGCACACCAGCACCGTGTATTTTGTAAAACAATGACGTTAATTTAAGTGACGTTTTGAAACTAATGTTAAATAATGTTAAATTCACAATACATAGGCAGTTTTAAATTCTGGTGCAATAAAAATGAATAACAACACTATTTAGTTTTCATCAATCAAAACGTATACCGTATTGATTTAAACATCACCATACCCGAGCATTTATAATATATATGATGGTAGATCATTGCATGATCACATGGATCACGTCTTACTAGTCACCTAATGCATTGCCGGTGATATCTTATACAACTGAAGTTTCTTCTCGCCTTTAGCACCGTTAGAAATCGCCAACCTAGTGCCGTTCTTAGACAAACCTATGCTGTACGGGTACCTCATATCCACTGGGTAGGTACCGATAATGTTTCCATCAACACTCAGGTGCACGATGGAGTTCTTACCCTTACTACACACCAGCACCGTGTCACCAGGCCCTACACAGGCACCACGAGGATTCTGTATGTTCTCATTAGTGACTGCTCTAGATGTGCCATTCACGGTGTCGTTCATGTACACAGTGTGAGCGTACCTGTCAGTCAGTACTAACGTGTTCTTGGACTGGACATACGTGCACATACTCTCATTACCTTTGTACGTCTTCATAGGAAACATATCAAAGTCTGACTCTACCCCGTCCACTGATATCATTCTAGCAGGACGGGGATCATCGTACGTAGTCACGACCATGTTAGACGGAGACATGCAGCATATAGAGAAGAACTCGGATGATGTTTTGATCTGCCTGGTCAGTGTGATGGTATTGTCTGTACTCACAGACAGGAGACATACTACTTTACCAACACAGGTTACACACAGTGTATCATGAGACACACATACTACGCCACGTGGGTTACTCTTGAACTTGTACGGTGTTCCAAGTCTCTGCAGTCGCTCATTCAGTATGAAACATTTCTTATTCCAACAATCCACAGCTACCAGTCTCCCGTCCGGCAGGAAGTCCAATCCAGTGAGGTAACCGTAAGGGTTCTTTTCATCATCTTCAGTCTTGGGTAGATCCACGGATACAAGCAACTCCAGGGTGACAGGCCTTGGTGGGGACAAGCTGATGCTACTGGTGTCCACTAAAATAAAAGTAACAAACAATAATAATAATAATAATAATAATAATAATAATAATAATAATAATTATTATTATTATAAGTAGTATTAGTAGTAGTAGTAGTAGTAGTAGTAGTAGTAGTAGTAGTAGTAGTAGTAGTAGTAGTAGTAGTAGTAGTAGTAGAAGTAGTAGTACTATTATTATCATAACTATTATTTTTATTATTTCGTACTATTGTTATATACTTATATATTATTTTATTAAAATGAGTCCATTTGACGACATGTCTTTGTGTTTGTACAGTGTCATGAAATATTTTGCAAATAAAGCTCTAATATTTAAATGATCCTAAATAAATATTATTTCATAATTCTATCGCGCTTGGCCAATCAGGGATCAGCATATGCCTGGGTATTTAAACTGCTCTTTTAAAAATATACGAAATTAATTTACGGACAGCGTTACAAGCGGATAATACATTTGCCTATGATTCTTTGATTATTGCGTATCAATAACTCAATCGGGACTCTGCGTTATTTGGAAATGTATGTGTTTACTTAAAAGTATATAAAAATCATCAACATCGTCATCATCATCATCATCATCATCATCATCATCATCATCATCATCATCATAATCATCATCTTCATCATCATCATCATCATCATCATCATCATCATCATCTTCATCATCATCATCACCATCATCATCATCATCATCATCATCATCATCATCATCATCATCATCATCATCATCATCATCATCATCATCAACAACAACAATAATGCGTTGCAATACCTAAACCGTCAGAGTACAAATTCATAAATCATTAAATCAACTTGGTTGAAATATAAATCGTATCGCCATCATGATCAAATTCAGTTCATGTTCCTTATTTATCTATTTATGGTCGCGCAGCTTACGTTAGTGTCGTATCGCTTACAACAATTTTGCGTTTCTTTGTTCATTCCGTTTAAAATTTCTAAAGTTTTTAATTTACTAAATATATGAAAAAATGAACATGAAATATTTAAAATTATCACAATATTCATTTAATAGGGATGTTAGTGCAATGATCTCAAATACTGCTAGTTACGTATGTCTATTTTTACCGCACTGCACGCGCAATTCTGAACATACATTGTACATACTACATTTAATGATTTTGATTTTTAAATAACTGTTCGATTGCAACAATATCCAGTTAGTTAACTCGGAATAACACGTTTAAACTTCATACCGCTCCTTATTATCTGGACTGTCACTGCATAGACAAATACCGTTATTAAAATTAGACCGAATGTAAAGTAACTGTGAAATAAAATACCTGTTTTGTTGCCATCATAATTCAGTTTTATAGAATTGCTTCCCATCTCAAGAAGTGAAGTAACCTGTTTTGGAAAAGACACTGTAATTGTTGATGAGAATGTAATCTGTCTTTGTTCATCTATAGTTGATTCGATAGTTTTCCGTTTCTCCTTCATTTGTTCTGAATAAATATACTGTTGACTGGGCGTTCCGCGTTCTAAAACGACACAACACATCGACAATACATTGTTTAGTTCTTCCTTAACTTTGAGCGAGGCGTCGAATTTATTCTTAATTCGTTTAACTTTTGCAGTTTTAAACTGTATTGCCTCACTTATTAATTTCTGCTTTGCTTCTTCAAATAGTTGTATGATACGATCTTTCATTGTATCCACCTCTGCAGAAATCTTTGCAATGGACTCATTTAAGCCAGTTTCCGACTGCTTACAATCCGCTATAATAGCGTCAGCCTCGGATTGCATTTTTATCAATGATTGTTTTAATGCTTGCAGGTCGGATCGTGTTTGTCTGGATACTTTGGCTATTTCATCCAATTTGTCACATTTCCGGTGAATAAGAACGCATGAAAGGCAACAAAGCTTAGAATGATCCTGGCAGAAAAACTCTATTTCTCGTCCATGCTCATGGCACTTGTCCATTCCTTTCATGTCGAGTATTACGGGCGCAGATTTATGGTCCTGTACATTGACAATATTATGCTGACCAGGCTTATATACCCTATGCGGATTTGTGCACGCATCACACAAGAACTCATCACAATCCTTGCAGACAACCGTAGCAGTTTTTGATATGTTCGATTTTATACAGGGCTCGCATGATTGTGTCACAGCACTTTCTCCAATAAAGTCGCCTGCATTGTCTCGGTTTGAATCCACAAATCTTTTAGAAGCCATTGTGAAATTGTGTTTGAACCTGTTTCTACTTTCGATTTGAAAACCACTGTTTCTAAGTTTAATATATACTTTCAATATCTTTTACATAAAAAATGAAATTATAGACAATTATATTTTCTTGCTTTATTACGTTGCCAAATTGTATATATGAACACCAACTGATATCCAAATAAAACAATAAAACACTATCACTGTCCTACTTCCTTCTACGCCCTAAAGTTTATCTCTGTGTGGCTAAAAGTCCAATCGGGACTCCTCGGACAATTCCGCTATAAGGTTATATTACACTAATTCCGATTCCCATAGGGTCCCATTATAAAACGGACAACTTTCACAGCATTTTTCTTGCCTTTTCGACGTATCAATTTTTCCGCACCTGGTATCATTTTAAAGATGGATCTGTCATCTTCCAATAATTGCAATCAAAAACATACCGTCTCGCAACTTCTAAGAAAGTAAATCGCTGTCGAATGAACCCACCGTAGAAAAACGTGTTTCGGAATCCTAATTTCGACAAAAGCCCCACACAATAGAAAACACACCCTCAAAAGTTCATCTTTAAAGTTAGCTTCCAATCCAAGGCATCAAAGTGCTCCAGACACATACAGGATATTACAAATAACCACAAAAGACATGTCTCACATTGTTAAATGGCTTATATTCAAGAAGAGAAAAGGAACTCTTTAGAAATAGGCACTACTTTCGAATGGACCACGGAGGGATTCACAATGATTTAGTGTAATGTAACCATAACGGCGATCGTCGACGGTGTGGTGTAGCCACTGTCCGATGCGTTCAGATTGGCTAAAAGTCGTAAGGGAAATACCAATCGTGATACATCGACTATCTCCGGAACCTTCGTAGGATGATTTACTTTTGTATGTAATAAAACGTTTGCGGTTCGATAACAACCGAGTATACCATGACTTTTGATTTGTCAGCAGAGCGTGTTCTCGTTCGTTTTATATCGGTTCTATGTAAGTTAGTTGGGTAAAATATACAAATGTATATCGTTGACCTTCGGGAGATTAAGCCATTTATGCATAGCGTCTAGAAAAAAGGCCTTGGCAAACAGCGTAGACCCAGATGAGACGCCGCATGATGCAGTGACTGTCATGAATTGGTTTATAAACAGCTAATAAAAAGAACTTGCCTCAAATGTATTCTCTCTATTACGTTAAATACAAATTCACATGATTCGCTGTGACCTTATGCACTACGTACGTAGGTATTGTAATGTCGAAACTTCCCAAAGTCAGTCCCCAGTAAAGGGCTTGTCCAAACATTACGATCACGACAAATGTATAATCGACGCTTGAGGTCGATCTTAATCCTCAAATCTAACTCCTGGTTAAGTTGATGCTAAACTCAGCAAATCTGAGATAATAAAAAATTAAGCTTTTGCTCAAACTGATTATGAGCAGCAAATCCTGAGTTGTGTTGCCACCCGTCTCCTTATCAACTCAACATGTCGGGAACAATTATTAAAGGGGACTTTTCACAGATTTTGGAATGTTTTGAAGTTTGTCATTAAATGCTTTATATTGATAAATGTAAACATTAAATTTTAAAAGCTCCAGTAAAAAATCAAAAATAAAATTTAAAAAAGTTTTTTAAAAAGTAGCCCGCAGCAGGGCTCGAACCAGTGACCCCCAGAATCCTGAAGTAAAATCGCATTAGCCAACTGAGCTATCCTAAAGAGTTACTTCGGTCGACTTTTCTATTTTTATTTCGGTTCGCCCACGTCCGCCATCCCTGAATTGTTCAATGTCTTGTAATTGATCTTTTTTGCGTCCCTCTTGGAACGATTACTCATGTTTATCCTCAAAACGAACTTTTAATGTCTTTATTATTAATTGCAATATTAGGCTTTTGTAAATGATTCTTTCGCTCCGAATAGTATTTGTTTAACATATATGGAAAATTAAGATTTCGCCCTTATTTAATTCTTATGTAATATTAGGCTTTTGTAAATAATTCTTTCGCTCCGAATAGTATTTGTTTAACATATATGGAAAATTAAGATTTTTAATACAAATTTTATTATTAATTGCAATTTTAATTCAGTACTTGTTTATCATATATGGGAAATTAACATTTTTAATACAATTTTTATTATTAATTGCAATATTAGGCTTTTGTAAATGATTCTTTCGCTCCGAATAGTATTTGTTTGACATATATGGAAAATTAAGATTTCGCCCTTATTTAATTCTTATGTAATATTAGGCTTTTGTAAATGATTCATTCGCTCCGAATAGTATTTGTTTAACATATATGGAAAATTAAGATTTTTAATACAAATTTTATTATTAATTGCAATTTTAATTTAGTACTTGTTTATCATATATGGGAAATTAAGATTATTTAATTATAAAAAATTTGATGTTTGCTCAATTATCCGTTTGATTTTAATTGCAATTAATTAACGGAAATGTTATGATTCATTGTGTTACAAACGTAAAGTATTACGATTAATTAGTTTGGCAGAGGTATGATGCTTTGATTTGGCAATTAAAATATTTTCGGGATCAATTTAACAATTATCAAACACACTTAGATCGGAAGACGTGTGATCAGATGATTTAATTATTACTAGCACAGAAACATCTAAGGAGACATTATAAAGGCGTGATATTGTTTTTATAAACTTTAAGCCAGTTTGCATCTTTTGATCTCAAGATATTCGCCGAAAGTGTATATAAAAAGCAAATTGGCCATGGCAGCGTCATTCGTGAATTTAAATTTCGACACGTTCTTATTGCAGACGAATTGTGTATTTCGTGTAATCGGATAGTCTCACCTCGCCAACATGCCATCACATGTGATTTATGTGACAGATGGCAACATCGGACATGTGAAACAGGTACGAGATGCTTATCTATTTTATTTATATTTCGTGTCGGCGCTATTTGTCTGCATGTTGTCGTTGTTATAAAATACGCTGTTTTTCATAAAATTTTATATGTAATAAGATTCCCATAGTTTAATAATTTATAATTCTGTCCATTCTTCGATTTGCGGTATTAAAAAAAAATTATTTCTACCATATTTCAACTTCAATTAGCGTTAAGCGTTGACACTCTTTGACGTATGAAAGATGTAAATAATTAAATAAGTCGGTGATGTAAACAGCCCATTTTATTCTCTGAAAGATATTTGTTTACTGTAATTTTCCTTTACATCTTTATGTTTATTTGTTTATTGATTCTATCTTCTCTTTATTATTAGTTCATGTATTAAATATTATAACATCTTCATGAATTAAATGTATGATGTGACTTTAAAATGGAAAATATGCTTACAAAATGCGTAACGCAATCATTTAATAACATTAAGCATTTCTAACATTATACAATAGCTATTTTAAGATTTGGTTATTTGAAATTAATTAAAACTATGTAAATTAGGATTGATTCGTTAAACTGTTATTACTTTGATATATTATTTTCATAACATTAATCATTTCTAACATTATTAAATAAGTTAACATTAAAATTTAGACATTACAATTATGTCATAAGATTGTGATTTAAATTGGATTACAGTTGTCCACATATCATTATTTTCCCTTTCAATATTTTAATGAATATTTCTGTTAATGTCTGCCGCATACAATGTAATCAGGGAAATAGAGTGGTTTAATATAGTAAAAATAAAATTAAATATATTCCGATATAACAAATAACCGTGTGAACATTTCCTTGCATAGAAAGCGTAAAGGTGTAACCATAAATGTCTTCATGTTAATGATATTTACTGTAATAAGCGTTAGGTTTTTACATAATTTGCCCCATGATTACGAGTATGATAGTGTATATCAGGGTCTTCTGTTTAGGTATATCATCCAAGGAGTATCACCAGGCCCGTAAATCACAGCTCGAACTGCATTTTATATGCAGACCGTGCCATCGTCAGACCATCGATCCAGAGCCTTTGGAAGAAACCGGTTATACGGAGCCAACGCAAGAACCCGAGCCGATGGAAGAAACCGTCCATCCCGAGCACATGGAAGATACTGAGCCCACGACAGAACCAGTCCTGGAAGAGCCGATGTCTGAGCCCACGGCAGAACATGTCCAGGAAGAGCCGATGACTGAGCCCACGGCAGAACCCGTCCAGGAAGAGCCGATGCCTGAGCCCACGACAGAACCAATCCTGGAAGAGCCGACGTCTGAGCCCACGGCAGAACCTGTCCAGAAAGAGCCGATGCCTGAGCCCACGACAGAACCCGTCCAGGAAGAGCCGATGCAGGTTGACGCTCACTTCGACATGAGTTTTGACGTTAATCACAGAGTGGCAGATGACCCGGAAGAACCACAAGACACGTGAGTTGCAACAATTAAGTTTATTTAAAATGTACTGTATTAAACAATATCCCATATAGCTTCTGACAAGCCTAAGATAAATCCTTTAATATCGCTATACGTATTAAAATTAGGGCGAAACGACCCAGGAATTAGGGCGAAACGACCCAGGGCGAACGGGACTTAGGGCGAAACGACTCGGGGGCGAACGGGATTTAGGGCGAAACGACCCGGATTCGTATGAAACGCATTATATGCCTATTGCTGAAAGATTGTGAATCACTGGACGTGACCTTTTTCATCGAAAACACACATGTTCCCGTGCAGTTGCCGACAAAATCCAACTGGATTCGTTAAAATACAGTAAAAGCAACGTGATTACACAACTAACAGATCTCGGCTTTTAGCTTTAATATTCAATTTAATTCGACCCTGCTACATGTCTGTGTTTTGCTGTCATATTTTGTCGATCGAATACTCGGTTCTAAAACGCCATATCATTGGCCAACACAATGAGAACAACCAACCAGATGACGCGTATCGGGGGGGGGGGGGCAAATTTATGATACTGCTGCTTGTGCCCTGAAGGGTAAAGTAAAAGTACTTTCTTACGGTTACACATACAGTAATACTAAAAGTAAAAGTAGTAAAAAGAGTGATCATGAACATAAGCTTACAATTGATGACTTAAGAAAAGATAAATTACTTACAACTAAAGTAAAGAAGCAAATATCAACGCTGGGTTTAATAGATGAATCATCATCTGAATCGGATGTTGACATTGAATCCAATTATAACTTTTCAGAACAAGAGTCTGTGCATTCTGATGAAGAATCTAGCTCTAATTTAGAAATATCTAAAAGTAGTTCAAAACGGTCAGTCAAGGCAGTTAAAAGCAAAAAGTCAGGCATTGCAATTACAGCTAATGATATGGTTAAACATTCTCAAAGATACCCACGCACTTACCTAAGATATGAATTTGTAAGCAAAAACATGACATTTGAAAGTTTGGATTTAAATTTATTTATAGCAGGAGAATTAGAAATAATATCAGACACTAAAACCAAAGCAACAGAACGAAATGGTAGATTGGAATTGCTCAAACGCATAATATATCTAAGTATGCCATATGAATTCGAAGGGCTGAAATGTTTTTATGCGGCTGTGCTTAGAGAAATTGAACTCGGGAAGAAAAAATGCAATGACGAATTCCAGTACTTAGAAATTGCTATCTTAAACAGATTTCAAATGAAACAGTCAAGCAATATCAAAAAATCAATTTCGCCAACATTCAAAAGAAAGAAACCAGATTCTCTGACTCTCAGTAAAGAAGAGTCAAATGTGTGGTTCTGTTCGCTTTACCAGAGAAACAAATGTAAACACAAAAATGATCATACAGCTGTGGTGAAAGGGAAAATGCGACACGCCCTACACATTTGTGCCACATGTTGGCAAAAAGAGGACAAAAAGCTTCAGCATCCTGAATGTTCACAAGAATGTTCAAGTCGGCTGATGTGACTAAACAATATTTCAAACAAATTTGTAAAAGATGATGTGATAATAGACAAATTTCTACCAACATACTGTTTTAAATCATAATTAGATAATTTAAATTCTAATTTAAGTAAACATATGTGTTCACATTCAAAATCATGCAAAATATGTTCATGTACAAATAATTCGTATAATGACATGCAAGAGAAAATAAGAATTCATGAAAAAGTTAAAAATTCGGCACAATATAATTTTATTGGTTGTAAAATCCCAGTAAATAATAGAATCAATACAGAATTTATAAAGACAATGCTACATGATTATAATGATAAGACAGTATGTGAATTGTTATAGTATGGTTTTCCTGTTGGTGTAGTAGAATATAACGATGAATTAGAAAACATACTTCCAGTGTGGAAGTATTATAATCATAGAGGAGCTAATGAATATCCAGAAGCTATGTTAAATTATTTGTTGAAAGAAAAGAGTTACAATGCTGTGTTAGGTCCTTTTAAATCTAATCCTTTTAGTAGTAGGTTAAAAATCTCCCCGTTAAACTCTGTGCCAAAAAAGGATGTATCAGATAGGAGAATTATTTTAGACTTAAGTTTTCCAAAGGGTTCTGCCTTAAATGACTTTATTTACAAGTCAGAATATCTAGGTGAATCTATAAATTTAGTGTTTTCAAAAATAGATGACATGTGTGAATTGATAAAAGCAAAGGGGAATGGTTGTTTGTTGTTAGAAAAGGATCTTAAACGGGCTTATAGACAGATAAACATTTGTCCTGGTGATTATAATTTATTATTATTATATAATGTCATTCATATACAAAAAGCACATATTTTGTGATACTGTTTTATCCATGGGATTAAGGTCAGCAGCTTACATTTGTCAAAGAGTAACAAATGCTGTAGCATATACATTACTTAAACTTGGTGTAATTGTTTTAAATTATTTAGATGATTTTGCAGGTGCTGAAAAAGTACAATATGCTGAGTTTCCTTATTTATGTTTATAAAATATTTTACAAAAATGTGGTTTGGAAGAATCTACAGATAAATCTGTAAAACCAAATACAAGAATGATTTTTCTAGGTGTTTTGTTTGATACTATAAAAATGACTATGGAAATATCACCAGATAGGTTGATTGAAATATTGTTATTAGTGGAGAATTGGTTAAGTAAGGAAGTCGCTTCGTTGAAAGAGATTCAACATTTACTACAGTCCAGAGAATCATGCCACCAAAAGTGCTCATTCAGGCTGGCTTGACTGAAGCATATTTACAGTTACCACTGATGGGCCACATGTGGGCTGTGGTCAGTCTCTCAGCATGGTAGGGTAATTAGGGGCCATAAAACTGCACAGGGCCGGTGTGGTTTCAAGTTGCTTCCAAGAACTCTTTAACCATGTATTCTAATAATTCTTCTTGTAATAAACACCTTAAACAGTTTTGCATGTTTTCACGACATATGTTTAGACTGAAAAGTTAATTTAAATACAGTAAAATATATAATTTCAATATATTTAAAATACATGGAATATTTAAAAATTCAGAATTCATATTCATAAAAAATAGGTACATGTATGAACAATGTGTACTGGAGTAATGACATTTGAGACATTTTGTTACATATTAATTTCAAACTGTATTTTTTGCAATAAAAACAAAACAAAATATCCAGACGAAAAAATGTCACACATATTTATTCACAGATCAATGCAGTAATTAAGCTCACAGTTTGCATCGTTTTACTAACCATGCTAAAAGGTCACATTTTAAGATATTTTATTCGAAGTCAACACTGACATAACACTAATCTATGGGAGTTAACGACATTTTTGCCAAGGAACTGACAAAAATGCTTATTATCGACACAGTGCATCCTTTGATTTTGTATGCACGAGATTTTAAACATAAAATCTTATATCTATTAAATTTTAAAATGTATAAAGTTAAGTGACATGTTGAAAAAATGTCTAAACAATACGAGATCAATAAAATGTACAAACAAGCAGAGTAAAAATTTTCCTCAATCATTTATATGTTTACTTTGATCAGACAGACTGGATGCACTTGATTAGGCTAAACAACATTAAATAACTTTTTTTTTAAGTAAAAAAGATAACGCTCAGCAGGGCTCGAACCACTAACCGCTGGAGTAAAATGTCTACCACTTAGACAACTCGGCCATCCTTCCTGATACAATGTCGGATGTATTATATACCTTATCTAAGCAATCCTCATAGTTTTCAGTTGTCTGTAGAAATGGTGGTGTTGTTTTTTTTAATTCAAACAATTGCTTCGCAATGTTTATTATGCACAAGGTATAAAATCTTGATTTCCAACATTTTTTGCATCTACTTCTAGGATGTTGTAGTGAATAAAACACTGTGAAGCTTTTTAATACCAGAAACGCAGAGGGTACCTCAGAAGTGAAGTTTTGGCATACCAGCCAACTTTTTATCAACTTTTATGGCACCTAAAGTACTCAAATCATGCTGAGATGCTGACCGCAGCACACATTAATGGGCATCTTGCCATTATCTGTAACTGTAAATATGGTTGGAACTGACCAGCCGGAATGAGCGCTTTTCATGTCATGATTCTCTGGACTGACTAGGCAAGATGAACTTTGTTGGAGCGTGTGTTAAAGCCAGCCGTATATTTATCAAAACAGACTATTGAACTGGCTTAGGGAGGTATATGCATTGAACTGTGAACATGATTGTCATGCAATACCAGATGAAGTGAAGTTGGATTTAAAATGGTTGAAAACTTTTATGCAATTATACAATGGTATTTCAGTAATTTCGGTAGAAGAATGGTCTTCTCCAGATGAAACGTTCTCGTGTGATTCTTGTTTAAGTGGCTGTGGAGGGTTCTTTCAAGGACATTATTTTCATGCAACTTTCCTCACATTCATACAAGAATACGAATTACATATAAGTGCACTAGAAATGTTGACCATTGTAGAGTGTGTACATCTATGTCATATGACATTTAAAAGTAAAAAAAATGTAGTACAATGTGATTACATGGCTGTGTGTATTGCTTTAAATTCAGGAAAAGCTAAGTGTAAATTTATGCAAAAATGCTTGAGAGAAATTATATTTTTTGCGGCTTTAAATGAATTTGAAATTAAGGCGGTACACATATCTGGTTTTGATAACAGGATAGCAGATCATTTGTCTAGGTGGCATTTGAATGAAAGTCATAGAAAGACATTTGAAGACATTACAAAAGAAGTTACTTTGTATAATAGTGTTGTACAAGAAAAAGATTTTACATTTATTCATCCTTGGTAGTGTATCATGTTGTTTCAGACAGACAGATGTCTCAACTTGGTGGGGACTTTAGAGCATCAAATAGACAAGCTTATGCTGAGGGATCCAGGAAAAATTTGAAGATCCAGTGGGAATCATTTCTTTTGTTTTGCTTTCATTTTGGGTTAGTTTTTCTTCCTGCATCAACCCTTACTTTACAATTACATGTACAGTTTCTTAGTAGATCATTTAAATCATTTGATTTAATTCGTAATTATGTAAGTGGAGTTCGAACCATGCATCAAATCCTTGGGTTTTCTTTAGATAAAGTAAATAATTTCATACTGAATCTAACCTTTAAAGGAGTTTCTAGAATGCTATGTCATCAAGTTAAACAAGCCATACCCATATCTCCAGAACTTTTGATAAAAATGTATGCGGTACTAGATAATTCTGACATACATCAGTTTTCTGGTGTTTATTTGTTTTCGCTTTTTTTCTATTAGCTAGAAAATCTAATTTGGTCCCAACAACATTACAAGATCTAAAAGATCCTAAATTCTTATTGAAGGGTGATGTGTCTATTGAGCAGTATAAGTTATTGGTTAAAATGAAATGGACTAAAACTATAAAATTTGGACAACGTGTATTAACCAGTCCATGAGTAGTTGTTAAAAATTCACCATTGTGTCCTGTGGCAGCATTTAAGGATATGATAAGTAAAATTTATTCCTGCTGGGCCTGGATCTCCTCTATTTGTATTGAAGTCAGGAAAACCAGTCACATATAACATTTATTTAAAAAAGCTGCGTGAAATTTTATCAAAATGTGATGTAGATTCAAATTCTTATTCTACTCACTCTTTTAGAAGGGGCATGGCTTCCTTTGCATTTAGATTAAACGTATCCGCTGATAAAATTCAGCTCTTAGGTGACTGGTGTTTAGACGCTTATAAAAAATATCTGCATATGTCTCTAGAAGATAAAGTTGAAATTGCTGAATTCATATCTGAACATATATAATAACATGTTGAATAGTGTATATATGTAAATAATTTTATTTTTTCCCCACAGAAATCAGAATAGACTGATTCATTATGAAGTCATATAAATAGGTAAGAAAATGCATGTTGTCGTTAGATGTTTATATATGATCAGTTTTATATGTTGTCTGTTTTTGTTGCTTTAGTTTGCAGGCTTTATATTACTTCAGTAAATGAATGGACCCGCTTATTATGTCCCTATTGCTTGATTGTGTTGCTTTTCTTGTATTGTTTGTGTGGCATTATGTTGGCTTTTGCATGAATATTCTATGAATTATTACATGTGACTTATAATTGTCTCAAATGAATTTGTATGTATGATATAATTATCTATTTGATTAGTAATATTTCTTGTTTGAATTGTAAATTCAATAATGATAGTATTTGAATTAAGTTTCGCTGTGTTACAAGGACAATAAAAAATTAACTATTATTGAATTTGTCATTCATTGTAGTTATTACTTTATATAATTTCTCACTGATGAAAACTAAAGGAAAGAAATTGGCTAATTTTAATCGTGAATTAAAATGTTTAATTTATGACGCAAGTTTATTTTGTTTACAAGTTGTCACTATACCTTTCTAAAAATAGATCACTGAGCGATGTTAACTGTCTACTTTTTTATGATTGGTCGAATTGCTAACTGGAGCGCACTGGTTTTCGAAAAATAGTTCATACTTGTTTTTGTAAGCGTTGAACACACAGCGTTAAACATTTTGAATTTCCCAGTCCCACCCTCCCAAATAAAAGTAGTTTTGTGTAAATCATTTTATATAATATGTCATTGTGAGATAAGAGAATTGATAATTTGTTATGGCTTGTTAACTTGCTTTGTGTCTATGTTTGTATAGTGCTTTGCAATTTTAACATGAATTGTTTATTTACTTACTTACTATTTACTTACTTAATATATTTCAGCTTGAATTGTTATAAACATATTGCATAATGCTTGTATTATGCTTTGAATGCTTTTGAATGAATATTCTATGAATTATTACATGTGACTTATAATTGTCTTAAATGAATTTGTATGTATGATCAAATTATCTATTTTGATTATTTCTTGTTTGAATTGTAAATTCAATAATGATAGTATTTGAATTAATTTTCGCTGTGTTACAAGGACAATAAAAATTTAACTATTATTGAATTTGTCATTCATTGTTGTTATTACTTTATATAATTTCTAACTGATGAAAACTTGAGGAAAACAACTTGGTCAAAGTTCAACTTCGATTTACATTGATCTGTGTAAAACGACATTAAACATTTTAACGTAGATGAAAAAGGTATATATTTTCACGGTGTCTCTTAATTTTTGGACATGTATTTTGGGGAATATTTGTGTGTATCTAGAGTTTCGAACACGATTTTGTATATGTCCAAAACGTATAGTAACTACGGTATGTAGAAATTACTTCAGTATTAAATACATCGCTTGCATATCATGAATTACATGTTGTGCTCTTTACCCAATACATAAACTTTTTTAAAGTACGTCTGACATAAAAAAATCACGTAAGCTTAGCTGTAATAAATAATTCATTCAACCACCGTGAAAGACAACTCAGTAAAAGCCAATTTTTGTCCCAGGTTCCCTCCCTTAGATAGAAATATTCCATGGTATTAAACATGACCTTAGCCTTTTATGAAAAATATGAGTTAGAATGTTCAGGTTATTGACCTAAGGCTTAGGTCAATAACCTGCACAGTCCAACTCATAAATATTCTACATCATTGAATAATGTTGAATGGACATTATACGGATGTCGGCATTTTATTTATCAGTGATACGTAATTTATACATCTGTAATTAAGGTTCATGGGGGGGGGGATAAAATTCATTAAAACTTCGCTTTGGGTTTTCTTCATTGAATGTGGTACAATATGGTCAAACTATATATCATTTTAAAGCTAAAGACGGATAGAATAACATAAACACATTTTTGACATTCAATATTTGTGTGCTTTATTCATATTTTGGTTTAAAACCAATACTTTTTTACACTAACTTACAAAATCTCAATCTAAAGTTAGGAATGATATGCACTACCTTAAGTTGAATAAATACAAAGCTATATACATATACAAGGTCAAGTTAGCAACATTTCACAGAAAATTATTGTCATAAAACAACAAATGAGTTTTTATTCAACTGCCTTTTTTGGATAAATATCCTAAACATAGTTCTAAAAATAACTAAAACGTAACTACTTTTTTAAAATCCAGGTATGGTGGATAATAAGAGTCACATTTCTATTTCAAAGGCTTAACAATTTTGTTATTTACCTCTCAACCAAATTGCAAGTTTTAAACCATCTCAAATTGAAATAGATTGCAGACGACATATAAAAATTGTAAAGGAATATAAAGAAATTGGCAAAACGATTGATTTTATATTTCGATTCCTTCTACCCATTTGAAAGCGTGGCCATCGCTGTGATCCGTAGAAAAACGTGCAAAACAAATCGGTCGAAACCACGTGCAGTAGTGAGAAAACCGGGTATGTGTATACACATACCTGAGATAACACATACTTATTTTGACAGTTGGGTGGCAACTTGTAAAACAACTATTAACATTAATCAGCAAGAGATCGCACTAAATAACAGAAATGACCGCGTAGAGATATCATCACTTACCCTATTTGAAATAGTTTCCAGCTGTAAATTCTCCCCCACACGTCTTTTTAGTTAATTTGTATTGTTTTTCTGGAGCCGAAGTGCATCTCACAGAATATCCAACCAACTTCCGTTGTTTTCACTTTCGTTATTAAAAACTCCGTTTAAAAGAATTATTACTACTTTTAGATTGTTAAAGCGATGTATTATTATAAATTATCTATAGAATAGTATACCGTGATGAATTGAACGGAGTAATCTAGATCTTTCTGTCAGACTGTAAGCGTACTATTTTATGCGCAATAATAAAGTATATGTGATTCGACAACGATTGTAAACATTGGTGAAATACTTCTTACATAGTTATTCTTTTGAGTGTTTATGAGGTCTGATCGTGCAGTTTGCAAACATCAACGGAAAGATTACAATCCAATGCATTTGTCATCGTCAACCGTATGGAATGTCAATTAGGCGATGAGTGAGTTTTTAGCATGTTTCTCTCTATATTATTAATTTAAAAATGGCTGCCCCCATGGTGATGAAATGACATGTGTTCAAGTTTTGATATTTCTAGATATGCAAACTTTTTTTACTATTTAAGCGTAACTTGCCCTCGTCAATGTCGATATAAATCACTAGTTATATAATTTTCCGCCGAAATACGTGGAGTAAACATGATTCAGATTTTTGAAAATAATGTATATTTTAGTGTTAAAATCTCTTTGTATTTTGATTGATTTTGTGGATGTTATGATACGTTGATGTACAAAATGTTTGAAGGAAAAACATCCATTAAAGCATATATGTATACATTATCAATGTGGCACTCTTCCTTTAGTCAAATTTGAGTTCAATGCTAGGGGTCCCACATTTTTCAAAATGAAGCCTTTACATGAACCTTAAATCGGAATGTAGTGAAATGTGTTCCTGACTAGACGTTGAACTACTTTATTAATGTCTGATGAACTTTAACGTGTAATTTGGATCTATATCTGAAGGTAGAGAAAATCCGAATAATTTTTTTTTTTTAGTTTCAATACTTACAATAAAAATATGTTGTTTTACATTGGATGCACTCGTACAAATTGAAACCGTGGGAAATCCGTTCATAATTAATAACATACCAATATGATGTGTTTTCTTGGACCTATATAAAGTAACTTTTACATGTATGATGTAGTGGATTAAAACAATAAAAAAGTAGGTGGTTTAATGCATAGTGTAAAGGAACTTAAAATTACATAATGTTTGTTGGTTATACTTATCTGGGTGCAGAGGTATATAATGTTACTCGATGTCTATATGTAAACAAACTCACGTTTTTTGTCTAAGCCATTATATCAACTCATAAGAAAGCAGACATAGACTAGTAAAATCAAAATATACTATTGTAGAATAGTAAATTACATTTGTATGCCCTCAGCATCTACTTATACAGTAGAGCATATAGCAATGTGCCTGTCGTTCGTTCATTCGTTCTTCCGTTCGGTAGAGGTTAACCCAAAATGACACAGTATAGTAATTGTATAGTATGATAAATGCTGCCCACAAAACCGCAATACTTGCATGAATGTTGACTTTTAACACTTTCAACACATGCAAATCGTGTACATTGACAACGACTTACTTTTATATTAAGACTAATTAAGACGGTCAAAATTCTTGGTTTACCCAAATGTATATGATTCGTTCAACATTGGTAATGCTTCTGACAAAGCTTAGATACTTTCATGGACTATGTCTTTCAACACTTAAAACTCACTTATATCACCCTATTTTATCGTGCCCTTGACATTGGTCTACTATTGCACTTACACTCATTCAGAAGGTCAAAAATTTTGGTTGAGCCAAAATCACACGTTTCATTAAACATCCTTTTCGCTTGCATAACACATTTATGCCTAGCGTCTAGAAAAAGGCCTTGGCAAACAGTGTAGACCCAGATGAGACGCCGCATGATGCCAGTGTTTTTATGGCAATTTCGGGGCCGATATTCTGCCCAATTCCCCTAAAAAAAGAGTATATATTTTCCCACAATGTTGTATAATTATTTTTTTTTAGAAAGAACTCTCTTGTCATAAATATATCTTAAATTTATTTGCATGTGTATTCATTTAATTAATAGCATAACATATAAAATAGTGAATTTTTAATTTTCCCCTTTTCCTAAAAAAACGACGCGTTTTCCGCCTTTGGACGGGCCCCGCCACCATTCCCCTATTTGTGAAAAAAAACACTGGATGCGGCGTCTCATCAGCGTCTACTCTGTTTGCTTAAAGGAATTTCTGTAAGAAATATTCTGAATATAGAAATAAATATACAAGACATCCCTAATTTTGGAAATAAATTGAACTAATTTAGAAGGATGGGAGAGACCACTTGGCATAAATGGGTTAAAAGCATTGGGATGTTCATGGATGATGTCTTTGAACTCTATCAACAGATCCACATCATCTGACGTCATTTTGACCTTGACATTGACCTTCTTTAAAACAAAGTCTAATAAAGAGGGTCGAAGCTGAGCTCTTTGTTAGCTCACAGTGACGCGTGTCGGCTTAAATAAAATATAACTGCTACACATCTGATATACTTTCATTATTTTTGATCTGTAAGCACCCTCAACACACTCACATCACCTGACCTTATTTTAATCTTGATATTGACCTACTTTTGTACTTTTACTTGTTAAGTAGGTCATATTGTATTTAAAGAAATTGACAATTCATATAACATCTATACTAATAACTGAAAACCGTTGATTCTTCCATTTAATACTCAAAACTCTCTCGTATCAACTGACCTCATTTTGACCTTGGTGTTGACCTACTTTTTCGAATAAGACTTATTCAGATAGACCGATGAACCATTTCTGACAAGACTTCCACAGGAGACATATTCGTTTATTGTCCACAACATATTTTAGTATGCCACTAGAGACTATTACGTTGAAGACGCGAACACGATATTAATTAGTCTTGAACAGTTATTATATCACCGAATAATACTTAAATTAACTCCACCCACTTTCATTTATACCAGGTCACTGCCCGATAACACAGTTTTTGGTCCGCTTACGTGTAAAATGGGAATAAATTAACATCGAATAAACAGGGAATATTTTTCGATAGGATAGTATGAAATAATCATCGATATATAGCTGTAACATACAAATACTTATAATTTTCATAGAAGCTCTAAATCCAATATAACGCAAATAACGGTGTCCAATATTTATCCGATTATCCCATATAATCACGACTTTGCTTTCAAAAATAAATCTGGGCAAATTTTTGGATAAATGTGTTTTGGATTTTCATACATGCAAACGCACGCCTTTTTTGAAGTGGAAAGCGTACAGTGAATTATGTGACGGGGGGTTTCCAATTGAACATGTGCAAACCAGGTAACGTTATCTGCGCGCATCGTGAGCAGTTCAGATTCAATTTTAACAGCCATGGGCAAGTGATTTTAAATTTATATTAAATGCAACATGTCCACATTATTTTCTGGAAATGGGCGATAGTAAAGTAAATTTTGGTTAACAATAAACCTGCAATTTCATATATGATTATCTTAATAGTCTAAATTACTATTATAATTTCTCTTTGCTGTAATGTTTTCAGATGCAGTTAAGCAGACGGTATTTAAATAAATATCGTCAATGAAAATCATGAAATGAAACACCTTAGGAAAACTTGTAAACAGCGTCAAAGCTGTAAGTTATTCAACAGTACGATAGCACTTAAATAGTTACAGCATTATCATGTAAAACAATTATAAACACACGGTATTTTTCACACCTTTATTCGCATCAAACAATACGTTATCGCACTTGTTTTGTCAAATGTCTCAGAATGGATTAACAATTAATCTAGTATAATAGAGTAATAATTCAAACAATGCGAGGGGCTTCGCATAACTTGAATTTTATGAAAACATTTAAAAAAGAAGAAATTGACACTTGGGGGAAAAGGGAGCAAAGACCCACCCGGGTTATATTAGATTCTGCGTTATAATGGAGCACGTTATATTGAATTTACAGTGTGCTTACAAAGAAATGGGAAATGCTGCGACAGAACGGAAGCCCTTGTTATCGAAGTCGTCTGTAGGAGCAACCGGGCCACCCCATGATAGATATACTAGTGCGCTTGCAAGTGAATACCATCAAGTGAAAGAGAAACTAATAACGAACAGAAATAGACACAATTCAATATCAAGTAATATCTCATCAAACGAATCAAGTCCGCTGTTGTGCGGTGCCGACAAAGACAGTGACGTTGGTTACAAACATTACATTACATACGGCGGTATATGTTCAGGCGTATCCGGAGTTTGGGGTTGCGATTCCCAAGTTGCCGTTTCCTGTTTGGAACCATCGATTAATGCGATAGAAGAAAGGCCTGATGATGACGAAATCGTGGAGAATACAGACGTTTTGACGTGTTCACCAAATACACGGCTTTACAGATATGGTCTACTTGTGTTCTTGTGTATTGCAGGTTTATGTAAGTATGAAACCAATAATCGTTTGTGTGTTTTGTACATTGCCATAATCACTTGAGAAATGTTTTCTCCGTGAAGTAAGTGTATTACAAGATTTACGTTTAATGTGTATTTTATTTGTGAAATGCTACACTCTGTATATAACGATTCAAGTTATATATAATAGTGTACATGTATTGTAGTAAGCTAACCTGGGAGTGAAGTGCTCGTTAGCCATTGGTTTAGGGTATAAACTTTCAGGCGTCGCCCGTGGTGCGTACTCGTCTTCACTTTAGGGCCGTTATCGCGATAGAGACTTTATATCAAATTTTATCCAAACCTATTCATTTGATTATAGCCATCAAATTTCGATTGGGATTGTTGTCGGAGCATAAAACCAGTGTTACTAAAGCTACTGCTCTTTACATGCGCATTTTTAATATGAGGTTATATTTTAATTTTTTTCCCCGTTTATTTATAAGAAAAAGGAGCAAATATCATTATTGAAGATAGCAATCTTTTTATGTAATATTCACCAGTCTTACGCAAGCAAGATTTGAACTAGAACCATCAGAGTTATTGCCCTTTTATTAAAACGTAGAAAAGGACATTATACAAGATGGAAAATGTTTTCATCAAATCTTCACCACCCTTGCACAGTTTGTTCAGGACAATATAAAGTTTATTATTTACCCAGGCCCTGCCAATTTAAATCCCACACTAGGACAATACGTTGAAGGCTTACCCAGGCCCTGCCAATTTAAATCCCATACTAGGACAATAAGTTGTAGGCTTACTAAGGTCCTGTCAATATAAATCCCATACTATGACAATAGGTTGAAGGCTTACCCAGGTCATGCTAATATAAATCCCATACTATGACAATGAGTTGTAGGCTTACCCAGGTCCTGTCAATATAAATCCCATACTAGGACAATAAGTTGGAGGCTAACCCAGGTCCTGCTAATATAAATCCCATACTATGACAATAAGTTGAAGGCTTACCCTGGTCCTGCTAATATAAATCCCATACTATGGCAATAAGTTGAAGGCTAACCCAGGTCCTGCTAATATAAATCCCATACTATGACAATCAGTTGAAGGCTAACCCAGGCCCTACCAATATAAATCCCATACTATGGCAATAGGTTGAAGGCTAACCCATGTCCAGCTAATATAAATCCCATACTATGACAATAAGTTGAAGGCTTACCCAGGCCCTACCAATATAAACCTCATACTATGACAATAAGTTGAAGGCAAACCCAGGTCCTGCTAATATAAATCCCATACTATGACAATAAGTTGGAGGCTTACACAGGTCCTGTCAATATAAATCCCATACTATGACAATAAGTTGAAGGCTAACCCAGGCCCTACCAATATAAATCCCATACTATGACAATAAGTTGTAGGCTTACTCAGGTCCTGTCAATATAAATCCCATACTATGACAATAGGTTGAAGGCTTACCCAGGTCATGTCAATATAAATCCCATACTATGACAATAAGTTGAAGGCTTACCCAGGTCCTGCTAATATAAATCCCATACTATGACAATAAGTTGAAGGCTTACCCAGGTCCTGCTAATATAAATACCATACTATGACAATAAGTTGTAGGCTTACTCAGGTCCTGTCAATATAAATCCCATACTATGACAATAGGTTGAAGGCTTACCCAGGTCATGTCAATATAAATCCCATACTATGACAATAAGTTGAAGGCTTACCCAGGTCCTGCTAATATAAATCCCATACTATGACAATAAGTTGAAGGCTTACCCAGGTCCTGCTAATATAAATACCATACTATGACAATAAGTTGAAGGCTTACCCAGGTCCTGCTAATATAAATCCCATACTATGACAATAAGTTGAAGGCTAACCCAGGTCTTGCTAATATAAATCCCATACTATGACAATAAGTTGAAGGCTTACCCAGGTCTTGCTAATATACATCCCAAACAACCCATAGTTTGAGTCGTGTTCTGAGAAAACTGGACATAATGCATGTGCGTAAAGTGTCGTCCCAGATAAGCCTGTGCAGTCCGCACAGGCTAATCAGGGACGACATTTTCCGCCTAGATTGGATTTTTGCTAAGAAGCAACTTCATTTAAACGAAAAATGTCATAAAAGCGGAAAGTGTCATCCCTGATTAGCCTGTGCGGACTGCACAGGCTAATCTGGGACGACACTTTAAGCACATGCATTAAAACCAGTTTTCTCAGAACGCGACTCATTTTAACAGAACAACTTCCAACCCCTCTGCATATTGAGAAGTGTGCTAAAGATACGTTCAGGTATTGTAATGATCGGACTAGCACAGCGGTTTAATTTCATTTTCGATAGTACTCGCTTATAGTGCTTTTTGGGTCGGTTTAGCCCTCTAGATATAATTACATTCGAACGTATCTTATTTGTTCCATTATTGCCGTAGACCATACACTTGTTTTAAAATGATCTATGCCCAAAGATGAACATGTGTTAGCGTAAATGAAAAATAACAGAATCCCGAACATTCGTTCCCACGGCTAATCGTTTATTATCTTATTCAGAAGGCGGAAATTCGTTCGTTCCTACGTTATTTTAACACCCCGGGTAATCGATGTTACGTTATCTTGACAGCCCAGACACGCTCTCCTTCAGTATTTCTTCAAATAAGCGTAGGAACAATCGTCCGTCCGAACGAATGTCCGGATACCACACACAAAACACGGCACACTTAACCCATTTATGCCTAGCGTCTAGAAAACAGGCATTGGCAAACAGCGTAGACCCAGATGAGACGCCGCATAATGCGGCGTCTCATCAGGGTCTGCGCTGTTTGCTTAAAGGAATTTCTGTAAGAAATATTCTTAATATAGAAATAAATATACTAGACATCCCTATAAAATTGATCCAATTTAGAATGATGGAAGAGCCCACTAGGCATAAATGGGTTAAAAAACATTTACTGCACCAATCAATAAAAGTCCCCAACAATTTCAGGTGAATACATCACCAGTGAAAGTCCGTCGGCACTTCAGAAGCACGTGGTAAAAGACATTGACATCTCCGAGACGCAGTACATGGGCTTTTACTCCACCGTCCAGTGGGCGGAAATCATCTCAAGTCTCGCGGGGGGCTTTATAGTGGACCGGATTGGCAACCCCATCAGTCTGGTTACCTCCGCCGGATTGATCACAATCGCGCAAGTGGGTTGTTGATTATTATAGATACATAAAAGTGAAATAAAAATAATGATGATGATGATGATGATGATGATGATGATGATGATGATGATGATGATGATGATGATGATGATGATGATGATGATAATGATGATAATGATGATAATAATGATGATGATAATGATGATGATGATGATGATGATGATGATGATGATGATGATGATGATGATGATGATGATGATGATGATGATCATCATAATTAAATTATTTTTGAAGTACTACTAATAATAATGATTATTATAATGATATTAAATTAAAGTAATTAAAATAATAATAATAATAATATCTCTTTCCCAATCGTGTTCAATATTTGAAAGTTATGCATTTACTTTTTTCATGACTTTGGTACATTAATATTAAGGCATTCGATTACGACTAAACCTAGGTATGAGATGTACATGTTATTGCATGAATCATTTGTATATTATTCATTAGAATACCTTGTAGAATATTAATAGCAATGTCATCTGTGGTATCCGCATCGCACTTCTGCGCAATACAGTTTGTGTCTTGTCTTAAAATAGACTTTGTATACACATCAACGTCTTACTGCTTGTTAATCGTTAAATGACAATTATAAGCTATTTTTTATTTTGCACATCATAAAAAATGCGTTAATGCATACGTACATGGATTTGTATCTAATGAAAGGTCGCAAATTCAGTTGCGGCTTGTTGTAGGATTTGAGACGTGCTCTGTAAAAAGGGGTTTAATGGATGTGCGTAAAGTTTCGTCCCATATTCGTCTGTGCAGTCCGCAAATGCTTATCAGTGACGACACTTTCCGCTTTTATGATATTTTCCGTTTAAAGAAAGTATCTTCTTAGAAACAACCCAGTTTAGGCGGAAAGTGTCCCTGATTTGCATGTGCGGGCTGCACAGGCTAATCTGGGTCGACACTTTACGCACATGCATTAAACCCCTTTTTCACAGAGCAAGTCCCATTTTATTAAACACAGGCAATCCTAACTTTCCTATCGCCATTCGCCTTCTCGACTCGTTTCATTAGCTTCCACAAAACTAGATATTGGGGATGTTGAAGGAGTTATTTCAAACTTGAAAAATAACACAAACACATGCCTTTAAATTTCAGACGATATTTGCCGTAGGGGCTCTTCTCCGAAACTATGGAACGATGTTGGGCGCTCGCATATTCCTCGGGTTAGTACCAAAGTTGAAGAAATTGAATCGTGTGGAGCAAGGACTAATAATAATACGAACGTTTGCTAAACCCTTACTTATCGTCATGATGGAAATTATAATATTATGAGACATGAAACGCATTTTCAATGTGTTAACTATTTAATCGCTAAAATTAATGTTGCACATTCTTCTTATTTAAAACATAATAGCAATACATAATTCGTGATTGTGTTTGTTTAAGTCGTTGCTTTATTAAGATTGGTTTTAAAATTCATAACGAGGTTTTAGATTATAACTATTATAGCTAATCTTGAAGTGTTTTGCAATTCACATTGCATACATTTGACGCATGCGATTCCGTAGCAATCGCCTTCATGCAGTTGATAATTTAACAAACGTATGTTCTTAATTCGTGTTAATAATCGTTATGAATTTGAAAACAAATAACAGTTAGCATAACGTGATTTGGCTCAGCATAATTACATTTTAAACTTTGATCGTTAAAGTGGCCTAAAACACTGGTGGACTATCGGCCTAATATATACTATATACCCAATATACAATATATTTGGTGGACCGAGCAAAAATGTACTCGGTTTAATGTCAATGGCTTTAAGCCGAAGACTGCGTGAAACACTTAGGATTCTACTTATTTGTAACACCAATAAGTCCTACTCATTCGTTAAAGGGGCCGTCCAATAGATTTTGGCATGTATTGAAGCTTGTCATTAAATGCTTTATATTGATAAATTTAAACATTTGAACTAAAAATCTCTATTAACAAAACAAGAATACAATTTTAAAAAAGGAAAAAAATAACCCTCAACTGGGCTCGAACCACTGACCCCTGGAGTCCTGGAGTAAAACGTCTCTCGCCTAGACCACACGACCATCCATGCTCATGCTTAGAGCGAATGTATTTTTTACCAATATAAGCAATCCTCGTATTATCCCAAAATAAAACGACAACAACAGAACTTTCCAAATTATTCAATCGTTTCGCGTCGCACAATACTTTTCAGGTTTTCAAATCATCAAAAGATGCATATACATGTATTAGATATTTAAGAGCATGGTAAATGGTCAGTATTACTTTTTCCTAAAAAATATCATAACTAAAACGAAAATTTGCGAATCTGAAACAACTTTTTTTTAAATAATTTTGTCAATTTACCAAAACGTGAAATCTGTAGGATGGCCCCTTTAAACCGTTAGTAGATCTATCGTACTTTATCGTAACACCCGTAGCCGACTCGTTTTAATAGGGGCGTTTACTTTTTTTCCAAAAATATTTATGGTCGCTGAGTATTTTGCAAAATCATGTATATCTATGCTCATTTTAACTTTTGTTAGCCCCCCAGTACCACATTGCTAATGTACTTTATTTCCAGGCTCGTATCAAGTACTTTGGTGATCGCTTGTGACAACTTGGTCGTGAAATGGTTCCACATGAAGGAATTGAACATGGTGCTGGGTTTGAAAATCAGCTTTGCCCGAGCGGTAAGATTTGACATTGCCGATATTTTCTATGCTGAATATAGATATTGATAATACACTGTTATTGTTTAAAAATGATACGTTTACTGAGCTTGGCGTTGAAAACTTGAACAACGAGCCCTGGCGACGGGCTTAATATTTTCGTGGCAAGCAAATAAACTTATCTGTATACTTAGAACATACACACGGTATTCTATTTATCACATCGTTTTCTTTAAAAAAAAGAAATGTCGTACTTCTGAAAATCAAGATCAAGAAAATGATATAGTTTGCCATAAAAACTTAAATATAAGATAAAACAAAATCTAATGACGTCATTAAAATAATAACATGACGGCATTCATTTGTGCATGACAGCTTTATCCCAACTATTCTGAAGTAAAGCAAAATTGTGACAGTACGCTTCTAATGATGAGATTTGCTCAATCATTAATGCTGACGTACTCCTATACATAAACCAATATCAAAAGAATGCACAGTCATTTTAAAATGTCATCCATTTTATTTGCATTATCAGCTGATGCGTTCTAAAAACATGTACATGTATGTGTATGCCCCAACGTTATAATGAAAGTTTATGTTCGCATGCATTGCGGTTACATATGCATGCCTTTAATTTATAAAACATTACTTTGTTTAAAAAAATCATTTGATATTTATTTTGAACATTTTTAAATTATTTTTGTAATCATGCTTCGTCGTTCTTAAATTACTTTAATGGAATGAGTCAACTCGCAAAATACATCATTGCGCTGATGTTTATTTCAGAGTAGCGTTATGACACTTAATATGATGGACCCCATATATCAACAACTGTTGACTCGCAATGTGCCATGGAAAGCTCTAGGATTTACCTTGTTAGCAGGTGGGTGCGTTCTTCTGCTGGTTAACGATGTTTATTTTCAGTAATACTAACAGAAAATTAGGTGAAAAGATGGAAATGTATATGTGAGAACAATTGAAACAGTAAGCCATTTAAGGTAAGAAAGGTTTTTGTTTGCATGTGCCCGGTCGGCTCATTTTTTATGCCGACTTTTTTTAGTTATCTTATGTTGATTTTTCGCTAATTTCGATCATATTCACAAAGTGAACTGTTAATATTTAAATATTTTGCTACATCCGATGATATTCTTTAATTCATCTTAGATTAATCGGATTAATTCTGCATGTGCTTGCTGATAGTTATTGAAGTGGGGGATCTTAAAAACGTAATCGAAATCCTAGTCCAGACGACCTTCCTTTTCTGATTTGTTGGGTCATGTAAGTGGAAACAAACGACATTTTCTTGTTTGCCCTATATACGACCTTGCATGTTATGGCTGAAATAAAATGTCCCAGTAGCGGCATACATGTTGGTTTGATATTACGGAATACCTTGAGTCGTGTTCTAAGAAAACTGGGCATAATGCATGTGCGTAAAGTGTCGTCCCAGATTAGCCTGTGCGGACTGCAGAGACGACACTTTCTGCTTTCGTGACATTTTTTTGTTAAAATAAAGTCTCTTTAAAATCCAATTAAGGCGGAAAGTGTCGTCCCTGATTAGCCTGTGCGGACTGCACAGGCTAATCTGGGCCGACACTTTACGCACATGCATTCGGCCAAGTTTTCTCAGAACACGACTCCCTTTTTCCTCAAATATGCAGTGCTTGAGTCGTGAAGTCTTGTATTGTATGGATGACAGTTTATAAATTTAAGCATATGGCATATAAAGTTGCTGAAACAATACAAAGACATAATTCGTCAACATTTCGCTACTATTTTATTTAAGGCAGAGGTCTTAATTTTATGGAAAAAACATATACAAGCTTTTATGATTGTTTTAAAATCAATGTCTATAAATTGAAGATTTGTTTTCGCTAAATGCGGAAAATATGGAAATGAAATAAATAAAAGTAAACAGGCTTCACTCTTAGAACAAACATGCGCTTAAATATAATCATTTAAACGATGCCTTGTGCTAGAATAAATGTTATATTGTATTAGAAAGGGGACACATTTGATCTCATCACAGCAACCTGCAAGACCTCCACTCAATTACAAAATTAAGGTCGCCGTGGCGTAGTCGATATGGTGTCCGCTTGGCGACAGGGTGGTCACGGGTTCGATCCCTACTGTGGGAGCGTTCTTTAGATTTTCCCCATAGACACCAAGTACTGGTTCTAGGCACAGGAAACGGACTCGAGAGCGATTCAAATAAGCCTTATTCTTTCCTTGCAATCAAGCTAAATAAATAGGTTTAAACGCATTACAAAATCTGTTTTATATACAGACCACCACATTGTTGCCATGACATTTAATAAACCGGCATTGACAATTAATAGTAACAGTAGGTGATTCCCTTTAAAGTACAATATTTATTTCCATGATTTCGTTGTTACCTATTAAACTAAGGGTTAAACCATCATCGCCGGCAAGACATCATCACGGAGACAATGAATATTGATTTGCTAATTGTATATATGTGACTTATGTTTCAACAATAATAGTCCCGCACTCAATATGAATGTTTAACATTAAGAACGTATTTATGTTGTTTCCTCGCATCTCATGACTGACGTCGTGTTAAATCTGCAACGCTTTGAAATTATAGTGTGTATTAAGATTAAATGTGCAAACGGTGAGTCTTCCAAAATCACCTAAATATAAATATTGAATTCTCCAGAACAACAACCCTCCTCTTTCCTAGTTTTTATTTATTGCCTTTTTCATGCTTTTTGTATGTTGTAACTTTTACGGGCTTTTACTCAGAAAGTACATAAGATTTCTATATAAGAATTCTGTCCACCTTTAGAGTTATTGTTTCATGAAAAAGATACTATCTGCATTATAATGCATGCTGAAAACCATCAAGGGTAGTTAAAACATAATTAAGAAATTGCACAACCATTTTTAGTTCTGCACCTATCCATAAACAAATTAATTTAGCGGGGAAAATCAATTTAACGAATTATCTTGCTTATATACCAATTTGTGCATTACTGTATTTTCAGGCAGTTGTATAGCAGTGTTGTCGACGTTATGTTCTGTGTTAGTTGCGATCATGGACAAACGAGCAGACAAACTAGGGTTCAACAAGAATAACAGCAACGATGAAAATGACAACAAGAAAGGTATATTAAAATGTCACTGTTTAGTTTGTATGTATTTCCAAAATAGGTTTATAAAAGACATGGTATTGAATTGTATGTATACTCTATTAATTGTAAATGTATATCAAGTTTATAAATAAAAAACGAATCGGCGATTTTTCAAATTTTAAATTCCGACGACGTATTTTTGTTGTTTCCATCTTTCTGTTGGTTGAATTTGCAAGTTTAACGCTATATTATGAATCAACGTGTAAAGCGATTTTCATTTTTTTCCAAATGCTCAATATCTCGATAACAAAAAACGCTATTGAAATGCGACCAAATTTATATTAATACCTAATAAACAGTCCTTGCGATTGTTTCATGTAGTATGCATGAGGTCAATGTAATTATCACTATTACTTAAAATATAAAAAGCATTACGCCAAGGCACACATAAAGTGAGATATTATCATGCAACTACATGCATAGATGTTTCCCATCAAAACGTTGATAGAGATTTTAGATGGGGATCAAGGTCGCTGAAAAACAAGATATCAATGAATGTTTATGCTAAATGACGCAATAACAAATTGAGATGTTGCATTGAAACAACGCACATACATGCATTATATCCGTATATAGGATGGGTTTGCATATTGGGTGTGGAGGGTCAAGGTCTGTTATATTTTATTGTTTTGTGAAATGCAGTCAACATGAAAACTGCAACATTCATTTGATGATATGAATAATGATTTGAGTCGTGTTATGAGAAAACTGGGCATAATGCATGTGCGTAAAGTCTCGTCCCAGATTTGCCTGTACAGTCTGCACAGGCTAATCAGGGACGACACTTTCCGCTCTTATGACATTTTTCGTTTAAATGAAGTCTCTTCTTAGCGGACTGCACAGGCTAATCTGGGACGACACTTTACGCACATTCATTATGCCCAGTTTTCTCAAAACATGATTCATTTATTGATTTCTTTTTTCAGAGACAGAGGAGAACCAATCTATGACCACGTGTTCAGACGTGCGACGCTTCCCAGCCTCGTTCTGGCTCATTGGTATCAGTGCATCTCTCTACTACATGCAGTTGTTTCCTTTCGTTGCCCAGGGAGAGTAAGGAAGTTAGATCATTTTGTCAGCATATAGTCGTCCCGATATTACCTGGGCTATTAAACATTAAGAAATAATTAAGCGACCTATGTCAGTAATTGTTATTTAGGAAGTAATATTTGTATATCATAGTCTATTGTCGAATAACCGCCGGTAATTAGTATGCGTAGTAATTATATCATTAGTGCGGAGAATTTACAGGGATGTCTTAAGAACTATGTATACTGACAACAGGCTACGGCTTTCATTATTGCACAGTAACAGTCACTTTTTGCTTCATGGAATTGTTCGTTTAAAATAAGTCTCTTTTAAACAAATATCCAGTCTCAGCGGAAAGTGTCGTCCCTTTAATAAGAAACAAGTGAACAAGAATTTGTACCCGAACATTTTTTATGGAGCGCCAAACATTCCACATTCATAACGATGTGTGATTGATTTCGTCGATGAAATGTTTTCAGGCTGTACTTTGTAAAGAAATACGACCGATCCCTGGATGGAGCGAACGCAATCAATAGGTACGACGCTTTATAATACTATATATCTCTCCCGACAAAAACAATCCACTTTTATTCTGTACATTGCTTGTATTTTTAGTCACTTTATGAGACACAAAAGGCATACTTTCTTGTGTGGATAATTTTGAAACCATGTAGAAAATATTTTTTATCAAGTTAAAGCAAAAGGATATGACCCCGGAACACGAACACGAAAGGTATAACATGTTTACGTGTCATATCGTGATTTGCAACTTTTTGATTAAATAGCAGCTTTGTTTCTTTTATTCGGAACTCCTATTATTTATTGGTACGTTTTACTACTATATGCCGTTTTGTGTAATGAATATTCAAATTTTTACAAACATATTTCATGTTCCTTTTATTTGAATTACAATACATTACTTCATGTATTAAGGTCATGTTGATATGTAAATCAAGTGAATTAGCGGCCAAACCTGGTTTTAGGTTCCATATAACAATTCTTACTACCTACGTTCGAATGTTTGCACGCATAAAATGCACTGCTTGGTGTAACAAAATATACAACGCCTTCTAAAAAAGGGCAAAGGTAATGGTCACTGTCTGAATTTTAAACTTATGGATGTATAATTTAATTTAAAAAATACAGTGAGTTATTTGAGTAAAAAAATCATGTATACATGTATAGTGATTTTTTTCTTTTACTTTTAATTTCCGATCGTTAATGTTCATGTTCTCATGATGTTCTCATGTGGAAGAGACATAATTCAACATATTTTCTGGGTAATTGGCTATGTACTTTAAATCCTTATTTTGTAATATGCAGGGGTCTAGTGTAGGAGGTCAAATGAAGGGGGTTTAGTGGGTCTAGTGCAGGGAGGTCTAGTGCAGTTGGTGTAGTACGTGGGGTGTAGTGTAGGGGTATAGTGAAAAGGGGTCGGTGTAGGGGGTTCGTCAAGGATCCGCATAACTTTCCAGAGTAATTCCATTTAGTTAAATCGCGGGTAGATCAGATATTTGGTATTATACATGTTATTTTCATATACATGTGTTTTGTTGATTGTTTACACAGTTGTGCTGTTAACTATGACATGTCACAAACCACTATATCGTCCAATAATTAATGCCTATAATAGTATAATACATGTTGTATAATTGTTTATAAACCAAGCCGGCATATCAGTCCGATTAGCATGTACTTTATAAACACGGACAATTGAGCGTCTGTGCTTTTTTGTTACATGTTTTCAGCATTGTTTTCCTCGTCGGGGCAGTGACGATACCGCTTTTTGGAGCCGCAATTGACAAAGTGGGCCGAAATCTTATCTGGATGTTGACCGGACTGTTCCTCTCTTTGGCCAGTCACCTTTTACTCACATTCACATTTGTAGAACCGTACGCATGCACGGTAAGTGGACTATAGGAATAATAAAACTTGGAAAACAGTATCAGGTGATGAATGCAATCAGCAAGTTTTATACGATAGTTAACATTGCATGAACCACAAAATTTCGATGATAAATTAAATCTTGTTTTAAGTTACTGGTTGTAAACATATATTTTAAACACATTCGTATTTAACAATTATAAATAACAAGGAATATAACAATGTCACGGAACAACGTTTTCAATTTTTGAGTAATGAATTTAATGTAAATAATTGTTCAATCCCAAAATAGGTGATATTTAAACGGTATGCCTCCATCCGAGTTAAAGTTATTGGGCGGATATAATTGGCCCTTTTTGAGTTACATTGACCTTTAGGTAAATTCAACTGGTCACACAGCAAGCCAAAGCTAGGTCTGCTCATTAGTTACAAACACCAAACATATTAGAACAATTCCTCCTAAAATGAATGTGCACAAATTGTTTAAGGGATACATAATTGCTACCCATTTACTGAATGACGGGAAAATACCTATCTACCAACTCGACTTTTAAAGCAGAAAACGTGTCCGGCATCCGTCGATGTGCGGTTTCCGGTGGGCGTTGTATGTGTTGCGTCGTTAACTATAAGCTTGTTACCACTCTAGAGGTCATATTTTCTAGAGGTCACATTAACATCTATAGACACTATCTATGCCAAGTTAGAATCAGGGACCCGTGCGTCCCAAATCTAGGTCACCAGGTTTAATATATTATCTTAAAAAAACCGTGTTACCAATACACAGGCCGGATTTTCAACTGGGTCGAATACTAGGTCACGAGGTCAAATATGAGACAAAAACACTCCATAGGCCACATTTATGGCCCAATTTACGTGGTCAGAATGTTACCTTCGCAGTTTATATGCGAGTTTGAATCTATCTGGGCCATATGGATCACAAAAGGTCTCTAGGTGAAATATGAGAAAAACCATGTTAACAATCTATTTGCAATTATTATAGCTTAAAATTTGGCCGGCATCTTTATCTTGAAATATTAGAACGAGTATGAATCCGGGCCACGTTCGTTTATGTAAACAGGTCAAATCTTAAAAAAAAACTTGTTACATCTCCAGTCATAAAATAAGCTCATGTAACATTTGAATGTGAGACAACTCTTTAATATTTACATCGAAAAGATTGACTTAGTTACTTCCCTTGACTGCAATGTTATTGATGATAGTTCACTTAACCAGTGTGTGACGTTTGTGTGCTATTGTTATTGCAAGCTCGACTTACGGAGCGGTATATGAGCGAATCATTCTGATATGTGTAGCTCTTTCTTTGCAGTATTTTGATTGATTTTGAAATAAATTGACATACATGCAACCCATCTCACGACGACAAGCTGCTTGTAAAACTCGCCTCCCTACATTAGAGAACGTTGTCACTTTTAGTAGTTGAAAATCAAATTTGGCATAGAAAGAGCTAGATTTGACTCAACCTTGTAGTTATGTTTTAATATAACTTAACGCAAATAAAACCACGAAGAGACCGCATTTCGTGAGTAACAACAGTACCGTTTTTCAACGGTAAAGGTTATGCTCAGAGGTAAAAAGTCAAATTTAACCATGCAATATCTTGAACATTTCTTTCTCAACCGAAATATTGCCATTTATTTATGGATTTTAAAATGACTTCAAACAAAAGATGTTCATCATTGCACGACGTTGATCATGTTTAACGTGTCTCCTTATCTCAAATTTTAAGATAATTGATCACTAATGGCAACCATTTGGGATTTCCTGTGTAGAACCGGTCTCCCTACCTAAGCGTTCAGGGTCACACTTAGAGTTTAAAGGTCATATTTTGCTATAAAACAACTTATCCATGCTATGGCTATTTAAATGACCATTATGAGGAGACTGAGTGTCGAGTGTACCACCTGTCTATCACCTCAAAGGTCAAGACCACGCCTATAGTTTACAAGTCAAATATGTCCATAAACAGCTTGTGTTTGACATGAGCAGAGTTTAAAGACACAAGTTTCATGTAGGGGCGTCCGTGCTCTACGGGCACATAACTTGTTCATTAACCCATTTAAGTCTAGTGCACTCTCCCATCCTTCAAAATTGGATCAATTTATTTCCAAAATTAGGGATGTCTAGTATCATGCGGCATCTCATCTGGGTCTACGCTGTTTGCCAAGGCCTTTTTTCTAGACGCTAGGCATAAATGGGTTAATGTCTATCCTATTGTTCTCTGACTTATGTTTTGCCTTCTATAAGATCAAGTATTGTCCGTATTATTCGATCCCCACCGTGGGAGCGTTCTTTAGATCACCCTCAAAGACACCAAGTACTGGTTCTAGGCCCAGGAAACGGACTCGAGAGCGTTTATATAAGTCTAGGGCTTTCGATGCAATCGAGCTAAAATAAATAGGTTTAAACTAAGTATTGTCCGTGAACTCAGGTGAGTGCTCAATGGCCAGTATTTTCCCTCTTGTTATTAAGAGTTACCGAGACCTTGACCCGACATATCCCACATACAGTCCTAAGCATGGTCTCCATGCAAGCTTTTTATATTCATATTATCATCAACGTTTGCTGGAGAAACAAACGTTAGGGATGGAAAATCATCGGATTGAGGCCGGCCGATTTCAAGCCCGCATTTCCTCCAGCCATACCACAAATTAATAACCAAGACTTTAAGCTACATTGAAAATCGTGTCAATGAAACACGAACACATTTCAGAATAACAAACACGTCTGTGCATTTTCGTATACACATTGCACCACTTATTAACGAAAAAACAAACACACACACTTATAAAATCATAAAGAAATACAGATGAAAGGTTCTATAATTTAAAACGGAAATCAAATTATATGTATAGCCAACGGCTCACTTATCGTATTTGGTATCAGGACTTGCCTGGAATACCATATTTACGAGAATCCTCTCTTGTTGCAGGTTTTATTGGGACTCGGTTATTCACTGGTTGTGACCACTTGGCAGCCGCTTGTAACGTATGTTATAGCGCCCAGTCATCTGGGAACTGCGTTTGGCATGTAAGTACGCAAAGGCCGCAGATATAAATAATCCATTTATGCCTAGCGTCTAGGAAAAAGGCCTTGGCAAACAGCGTAGACCCAAATGAGACACCGCATGATGCGGCGTCTTACAGGGTCTGCGCTCTTTGCTCAAAGGAATTTTTGTAAGAATTATTCTGAATATAGAAATACATATACTAGACATCCCTAATTGTGGAAATAAATTGATCAAATTTAGAAGAATGGGATAGTCCACTCGGCATAAATGGGTTAATTGCCATTAGCTGCCAGAGTGGCTTAAGACTAGTGTGACTAATCGCGTATTCTGATCAGGGACTTCGTTGTCCGCTTTTTAGTCACTAGCATTTATCAGCAGGCTGATTTGACACAGGCTGATTTGCCGCAGACTGATTTATCTCAGGCTGATTTGCCACAGGCTGATTATCCGCAGGCTGATTCGCCACATGCTGATTAGAATCTTCGCTTTCGCATTACGCGGCTCAATATTAAATAGGTTATACCGGAAATGTGCCAAAACTGTTTAATAGTCCAAAAAGAGTTTAATCCAGAATGTGTTTACAACATTAGTCACAAACTACTTACGTTTATAGGATTGGGACGTTAGCTAAGCTAGTAGGGTCCCTTTCCACTTAGTTCGTATATCGGAATGTTATATGGCCTCTATGATTATGCACCATGTAAAATTCACAAAATATTTAAAGTAGAAATATTTGCTTACTTAACCATGTTTACAGCCTTTTAACGTCAAATACAATGCTGGGTTTTCTACCAATGTCCTTAAGGAAAGTATTGATTTTATTAATGTGTACAACACATGCACATTTGTTAGTACTTATACCTCACATCACGAGATAAGGGGAGGTGTATACTGCACATGTTCGATTGTTAGATCATACGTTAACAATCACAAGAATAATTACCTTATAGCCACTTAGGATTCCTTTAATATTTTAATTGTTGTTATATACTTAATTTGCACAAAAAATATCACTGACAACTTCCACGTCCAGATTTGTCATACTGGTATATTGCATTGTTTATTGACCCTTTTCTAAGTTTCATTTGAAGTTTAACTAGTGAGTTAAAACTAGCCTTCCCCAAATCGGTTAAATAGATAATAAATACTTGCAACGCAAAATAACTTTTTTTAGTTATTACCTTTGTAAAAGTGACCTATCCACGTTTTGTTTAATGGACAAAATTTAAAAAATAAAATGTTTCAGAATTGCCAACGCTCGTTGTAGTTATGATATTTTGCGATTAAGTTTGGTACTTTTTGCGTAGTACTGAACATTTTCTATGCTCTAAAATCGATTATACGCATCTTTTAATGATTTAAAAAAACACTGAAAGTTATAAAGCATTACAAATGCGAAACGATTGAATAATTTGGAGAGCTGTGTTGCTATCTTTATATTTTGTAACATTACTTGGATTGCTTATATAGAGTATAAATTACACACAGACCTTAACTCCAAGGGTCAGTGGTTCGAGCCCAGTTTAATATTACCTTTTTCTTTCTTTAATGTTATTCTGTTTTTTAATATAGCTATTTAGTTCCTATGTATGCACTTACAATTTAAAGCATTTCATGACAAACTTCAAAACACGCCTAAATCTGTGAAAAGGTTCCTTTAATCCTTTTTACTAAAAGTTTGTCCGAGCATATATTGACAAGTAAAAGAGTATCGCATCGAAACTTGAAAGGTATGTACATCTTATATTTTAGGACATGTGCAGCGCACTACAACTCTAAACTCCTGCGTTCATAATACATTAGTTACTGCCTATTGCATATTTTTACAATGATTGTCTGCCCCATATCTCGAAACTAAAAGAGGTATGCTCTTGAAACTTGATGTGTAAGAACATCAGATTTTATTGAGGGAATGAGAAGATAACAAACTCCACAAATCTTGCTTAGATATATTGCCAGTTATTGTCTTTTGTTTGTTATAAACCGGGATTTTAGCGAATTTTCCCATTTATGCCTAGTGGACTCTCCCATCCATCTAAATTTGATCAATTTATTTAAAAAATTAGGGATGTCTAGTATATTTATTTCTATATTTAGAAAATTTCTTACAGAAATTCTTTGAAGCAAACAGCGCAGACCCTGATGAGACACCGCATCATGCGGCGTCTCATCTGGGTCTTCGCTGTTTGCAAAGGCCTTTTTTCTAGACGCTAGGCATAAATAGGTTAACATCCTACGAGCATGATCGGATTGCACAAGAACCATAACTCTGGATTTCATAATTTGAAAGTTATCGCCCTCGTGAATGCTGAAATTGCGCCGAGAGATTATATTATAAAACAATGTACAAGAGGAAACTTGGAGGAAAAACTTTTTGCGAAACCAGTGTGTAAAACTGAACTGACAACTCCACCCCCCCCCCCATTGACAATGTGGCATGCTGGGGTTTATCAGGCACGATAGTGCCAGTACTTGTTGTCATAGTTATAATGCTTTTTTATATGATTGCATACAATATGATCAGTGTTTGAATTAATTATATTTAATTTTTATTTCAGTGCGTTTACAATAAACTCAGCGTGTCAGGCCGTGAACGCCTATATTACAGGCTACATTGTAGATAACATGGGCTATTTTGTGCTGGAGGTCTTCTTTATTATGTGCACCACTTGTAAGTATCTCCACATAACTGAATTCAAAGCAAGTCTATGTTTTAACATTATTTGTTTGTTTTTCCTTATCAACAGAACGAACTACCGCTAAACATTTTAAACTATCTGGTAATTGCCAAAAGCCAGTGAGTATAGATGTCTCTTAAACATCACACTTGTAAATGTTATTTAGTTAGAAGTTATTTTTGAAGCTGCTTCTGCTGCTGCTGCTGATGATGATGATGGTGGTGGTGGTGATGATGATGATGATGATGATGATGATGATGATGATGATGATGATGATGATGATGATGATGATGATGATGATGATGATGGTGGTGATGATGATGATTCAGCAAAATAATGTGTAACTGGATTATGGATATTAATATTAATAGCATGTGCTTCTAGATGTCCCGGGTTTGATCTCAAGGGTAGACACATTGTTCCCATGCATTTGTGATTATTTAAATAAGAACTTTTTTAATGTGACAAAAAATATTCAATGAAAATTATTTTATTATTTTCAAAAATACAACACTTTATAAACAAGTCCCTTTAAAGAACATACTTTTGCTAAGATGAAGTTGATATCGCGCCATTACCTTTACCAGCAAAATCGTATTTAAAAAAAAACACAACATATTTGATATTATCTGTACATGGCACGTTGGCAATTTTCCAGGAACTATACTGAGTTTGTGTTAATGAATTAGACCTCTAGTTCATTTCACGAAAAAAACACATATAACAGCTTAACCCATTTATGCCTAGCGTCTAGAAAAAAAAAGGTATTGGCAAACAGCGTAGAACCTGATGAGACGCGCATGATGCGGCTTCTCATCAGGGTCTGCGCTGTTTGCTTAAAGGAAGTTCTTTGAGAAATATTCTAAATATAGAAATAAAAATACTAAACATCCCTAATTTTAGAAATAAATTGATCCAATTTAAAAGGATGGGAAAGTCCACTAGGCTTAAATGGGTTAACTGAAATTTAACATGATCATTATTATACACGCTGAATATAATAATACTAGTATTTTGTTATAGGTTCGATAGTATTCACCTTATTGCTGTATTTGAGAGACGCATCTTCAGGTAAGTGGGAACTCAGAAATGAGCACAATTGATCCGCGTTTTGCGAAAACGGGTCTTATGCAATATTTTACAATCGCGCAGTCTTGTCAGGAATGACCATGTCCGCTGACGAAGTCACGAAACCTTGCGTGACTTTATAGCGGGAAGCGTAGCTCTTGACCACACTGCGCGATAGCCGAATATGAAATAATACCCATTTTCGCATGGCCGACTCAAATGACATTTTAATAGTCGCAGCATTATTTCTTACTTTTATTAAAATATTGCTAGTAATTTAACCAACATGATTTGGTAATCAATATTAAGAACACATTTTCGGTTCCTGTGCCAATTTCTTAGTTATTTGCCCCTGTATTTTAGTTGACAAAATGCGCATTTTATGAGTTACGTTTGCTTTAGATTTTATGCCAGGTAAACCCTCCATTCGAAGAAGGCGGCATTTTGCGGTCGCACTGGCCTTCTGTGGGTCCGTCTGTGCAAAAGTCTGAGCCACATATTGATGTATTGTAAAACACATTGGCAGAAATATCAGCCATCGTACACGACGTTTCGCGCGTAACACCCGTCGCCATATCTCATACGATAATAGCATACTTGGAGCTGAAAAGTCAAATTATACAATAAAACTTCGTGTTTTTTTTAAAGAAAAGTGCAGTTTCAAGACAAAAACAAAGTAGGGGTTATCGTGTCCTTCTGGAATTATTTCCACTTTCGTATTAGCATATGAGTCTCCGTAAAACATCGATACCTTATTAAAATACATGGACTACAAGAAACGACATTAGTCATAAACACCCGTTATTTAGGCGAAGAAACTTAAGAACTGGCCTTGATTTGTTACATGTATTAGATCTTTACACAATTTCGTTTCAGGAAAGACATTAAACCTTACCGCAAAAGAGCGAAGTCGGAAAACAAAGTAAAGTACTTGCCTTCGACAGCGGCAGGTAGGACACTATACCTTACCATTGGAGAGCAAAGCCGCAATACAAAATAATGTAGCAGCCTTACACAAGCGCTGGGACGACCTTAACCCATTTATGCCTAGTGGACTCTCCCATCCATCTAAATTGGATCAATTTATTTCCAAAATTATGGATGTCTAGTATATTTATTTCTATATTTAGAATATTTGTTACAGTCATTCTTTTTAGCAAACAGCGCAGACCCTGATGAGACGCCGCATCATGCGGCGTTTCATCTGGGTCTACGCTGTTTGCCAAGGCCTTCTTTCTAGACGCTAGGCATAAATGGGTTAACACTTACAAAAAGAGAGAGAAATCACGAAACAAACTTAAGTACTAGCCTTTCATAACGGTACGGAGGACATTAATATACCGTTAGATATTGAAATAAAATAAAGTAGTAGCCTTCAAAAATGGCTGGGACGACATTAAATCTTACATAAAAGAGTGAACTCGCAAATTAAAATAAAGTACTTGCATTCAACAACGACAGAATAGACATTAAAACTTATAATTAGATAGCTAATTCGCAAAGCAAACTAAAGTACTTGCCTTCCACAGTAACGGAACGCAATTACCTTAACCCATTTATGCCTAGCGTCTAGAAAAAAGGCATTCGCAAACAGCGTAGACCCTGATGAGACGCCGCATGATGCGGCGTCTTATCAGGGTCTGCGCTGTTTGCTTGAAGGAATTTCTGTAAGAAATATTCTAAATATAGAAATAAATATACAAGAAATCCCTAATTATGGAAATAAATTGATCCAAATTAGAAGGATGGAAGAGTCCACTAGGCATAAATGGGTAAAAGCGTGATTTAAGCATTAAACAGCTGAGTACTTGTTAAGTTTTAGTGGTACTAGATTTTTGTGTTCGTTAAACTTGTATATATATTTTTCCCCAGAAGAATAATAACTCGTTGTTATTTTCAGCATTCGTTTGCATGTGTTCCACGTGCGTTTTATATTGCCCTGTTTTATATTTACTGTATAAATTATTGATTTAAATATTCAATTTAATCATATAATTTGGTTTATACTTGTACATGACTGTTACATATTTAAGCTGAATTAGATATGTGATTGTTTTAAGATTGTTCTTTTACAATTATTGCTCATTTTTGTATTGCATTTTAACACTTTTTACTGCCGTATATCAAAGGTATATGTTAAGCTGTTTTTATGTCGAATAATATCGATGTAAGTCTTTTTTTTAATTATATCATTCAAAACTGCTTCATTATATTTTGCGTGCAATTAATAAACACAGTTCATAAGTTGTAACGAAAGCTTCAAATACAATCATCAAAGTTTTGACTTAAAACGGCCAACCCGTATCAAAGGGTACCTTGAACCTTGCTATAAATGATAAGATATTAACAAGAAAAATTCTGTACGGGGGTTTCAATCACCCAATGTCAGCTGATCCGACTCGAAGTCTTTGTTATTCAACGATGCCAAACTGATGAATAGTTAACAAACCATTTTGACAGATGTTTACACACTTTCAAGGCTAAGAACTTTTGTCGTAACAGTATAAACTTAGCACCACTTACTCTATTAAAATTCTGTTTTGCATTAAGAATAATTTACCACGCTATGAATTTGTAGATTGTATTTCATTATTTTAACAGATGAGATAGAATCTAATCAGTATTGTTTCCTTAACGCGAATGTTGTCAGTTTTACATAGGCAGATTATGCTTATATGTTATATATATATAACTTCTTTACATTTTTTTACAGAGATATATATATATATATATATATATATATATATATATATAACTAATTAGGATTTTTTCTACATGTAGGCCAATACCTTTGTTATCAAGGTTAATTCACAGTTGTTTCAAATTTGACTTTGAAATATTTTTATTTTTCCAATTTACTTACCCTATGTAAGTTCATTCGAAAATATACCGCGCTGCTCGATTGGTCTTACGCTTCTCACCAGGCATCGGGATAATATGAAATTATTAATATTTTGAGGTATAGATCCGTTCCTAGGACGTAAATGTTCAAGATATTCATTTTAGGTTTTCTTTTATCAACTTGGCTAATGTCTGAAACGCGCATACCCTTTGTTTAATTCAAAATGAAATTTTCGTATTACAATGAACATTTATATTAAATCACGCTCATGGAGGAAAACTTGAGACAGTGAATACGGTCAAATGTTCGAAACAACACTGATTAGATGGATATGGAATAATAGTTTATGTATCGTGTGACTGACATGAAACGACAGCTCTTTTCCATAGTCATGTTCTATCCAAGACAGAAGATCGACCAGGGTAACACACGGGAAAATATCAACCCCTATATGTGTAAATACGTGTATAAATATCAACCCCTATATGTGTAAATTCGTGTATAAATATCAACCCCTATATGTGTAAATGCGTGTATAAATATCAACCCCTATATGTGTACATGCGTGTAAAAATATCAACCCATAAATGTGAAAATGCGTGTATGAATATCAACCACTATATGTGTAAATGCGTGTATAAATATCAACCCCTATATGTGTAAATGCGTGTATAAATATCAACCCCTATATGTGTAAATGCGTGTAAAAATATCAACCCATAAATGTGAAAATGCGTGTATAAATATCAACCACTATATGCGTAAATGCGTGTATAAATATCAACCCCTATATGTGTAAATGCGTGTATAAATATCAACCCCTATATGTGTAAATGCGTGTATAAATATCAACCACTATATGTGTAAATGCGTGTATAAATATCAACCCCTTTATGTGTAAATGCGTGTATAGATAGTAAGCGTAGTTCCATGGCGGTTGAGTGGGGCTCTATTTTAAATGCTCAGGCTTAACACACACGTTATTGTTGCATAAGTGTCTCACAGAGTCACTGGCGCTCTATTCGGACTTCATGTAGCCCATTAATGCTACAAGGTGAACCAATTGCATGATTGAAGCATAGTTCAAAAACGTTGTTACTAGAATATAAAAACACGAATCATAATAATTGCTGCAATGTTTTACAAAAAAAGATAAACAAAGCGTTCATCAGTTTATAAGAATCTCTTTTCATTTGATGTGAGTGAATAAAACTACTTGAACTCAAAACCCTTATGTTAAGTTCAAACATCAGAACCTGCAGCCCTTCTTGACTTGCCAATACATATTGCTAAGGTTTAACAGTATTCCTGATTTAAACATGGCACACTTTCACTTTCAAACTTTTGAACAGGTTGCATTTTATTTGCTACGATCAGCTACTGTATCTGCAGCAGCCAGGAAATATTGAATATTTAAAATGTATTTGTTTCAATGGTTGCTGAGCCCTCTTGTGGAAATCTTTTTACAGCAGTCACGATTTTCAAGTGTATGTATGTGCGAGCGCGTGCTTATGAGCTTGTCTTATTTGTATCTTTGTCATTTATTGTTTTATTAAACAAAACTGACTGATTTATCGACCGGGCTATTGGCTGATCATAGAGCGGGTTAAAGACTGACCATTAGAACGGACTACTGACTGATCATTAGAACTGGCTACTGACTGACCATTAGAACGGACTACTGGCTGACCATTAGAACGGGCTACTGACTGACCATTAGAACGGGCTACTGACTGACCATAAGAAAAGGCGACTGACTGACCATTAGAACGGGCTACGGACTGACCATACGAGCGGGCGCCTGGCTGACCATTAGAACGGGCTACTGACTGACCATTAGAACGGGTTAAAGACTGACCATACGAACGGGCTGCTGACTGACCATTAAAACGGGCAGCTGACTAATCATTAGAACGGGCCGCTGACTAACCATTAGAACGGGCTACTGACTGACCATTACAACGGGCAACTGACTGACCATTAGACAAGGCGACTGACTGACCATTAGTTCGGGCTACTTACTTACCATTAGAACGGGCGACTGACTGACCATTATAAAGGGCGAATGACTGACCATTTGAACGGGCTACTGACTGACCATTAGAACGGACTACTGACTGACCATTAGAAAAGGCGATTGACTTACCATTAGAACAGGCAACTGACTGACCATTAGAACGGACTTCTGTTTGACAATTAGAAAGGCCGACTGACTGACCATTAGAACGGGCTAGTGACTGGCCATTAGAAAGGGCGACTGACTGACCATTAGAACAGGCAACTGACCCTTAATTGCTGACCCTTATACCAAAAAACTGAAGGATAATTAGAACAGGCAACTTGCTTGTCATTAGAACGGACAACTGAATTACCATTAGACTGGGTAACGGAATGACCATAAGAACGGGCGACTGACTTACCTTAATTTCGGACAACCGACTGACCATTAACTAGGTAACTGATTGACCAGTCGACCGGGATATTGACTGATGATAAGAACAGGCAACTGACTGACCATTAGAACGGCCAACAGACTGACCATTAGCCCGGACTACTGACTGACCATAAAACCGTGCGACTGACTGACCCTTACAATTGGCTATTGAATGACAACTAGAAATGGCAATGTTCAACTGAATGACCATTATAACGGGGTACTGACAGACCATACGATCGGGCTTCTGTAACTGACTGACCATTAGACCGGGCGACTGACTGTTCTTGAGGTCCAGTCTCCCTATGGATGCCGTTGGAGCCCTGATGCGTGATCCGGGCTCTACTGGAATGAAATGGGGCTCTACCGGGATGAACCGGGGCTCCACTGGGGACGACCGGGATTAACCGGGGACGACCGGGAACAACCGGGGCTCCACCGGGAAAGTATTCAAATGTTTACTACCTCCGGGATGAACCGGGAGTCACCGGGAAGGACCGGCAAAGACCGGCGCGCCACCGGCAACGACCGGCGCGGCACAGGCTACAACCGGGATGGCACCGGCAACAACCAGGACGGCACCGTAGCTCCATCGGGGCCCATACAGACCCCAGCAGATCTACGGCAATCCCCGGTTGTCGCCGGGGTTGCCCCGGTGGAGCCCCGGTAAAGCTACGGTGCATAGGTAAACCGGCGCTCTGCCGGAACGCCACCGGCATTCACCGGGGCTCCGCCTGGGCATTACCGGCGACGACCGGGGTTAAACCGGGGCGTTGCCGTAATTCTGCCGGGGTCTGATGCCGGTAAAGCCCCGGCGCGTGCCGTAGAAGTAACGGTATACCGAGGATCTGCCGGGACGCTGCCGGTTTTCACCGGGGCTCCACCGGGTCATTATCGGCGACAACCGGGGCTCTGCCGGGGCTTCACCGGGATAAACCGTAGCTAGTCCGGGGTTGACCGAGAATTTGCCGGCTTCAACCGGGGCGGCATCGGGAAATTGTGTAACCGCGTTAAAAAATAAGAATCATCCCGGTTCTCGCCGGTCGACCGGCTTTAGCAAACCGGGATTGACCAGGGCTCTACCGGCAATAGTGTACTTGGGCTTGACCATTAGAATGGATTGCTGACAAAACAAACGACACACATGTGAAAAGAACCTCTTGGAAGAAGGACAGAAATAACACTTGTCTATTATGAGTAAAATCGGTAAAATGATTTAAATGTTGCATGTACACGTTTATTAATACTTAAGCAGATACACTGCTATTAAAGTTGATGCTTAGTTTGTATTTTAATTCCAAATCAAACCCAGTGGATATCTTTTGGCGACCTGCTACATGTTAATGACCCATATTTAAACAATAGATTAGAAGGATTTATCTCGAAGAACTTACTTTAGTGATGTTGCATTTTTCAATTTACATATAATGATTAGTAATAACGAAAAGCAAACTAGTCTTTATTACAAACGTGATGGTTTTTATGTTGTTTTGTTTTCCTTTTTTGATGGTGATTTAAAAAAAAGACGTCCATACAACACATTTATGGGCCTTGCTCAGTGAAAAAGTGGGTTTAATGCATGTGCGTAAAGTGTCTTTCTAGATAAGCCTGCGCGGACATTTTCCGCGTTTATGATATTTTTTGTTTCGCGGTAAGTGTCGTAAGTCTCTGTGGTAAGTCTCTGATTAGCCTTTGCGGGAATTTATCAACACCTAGCAAAATCTTGGAGAAAGGAGACCGAAATGAATCATTCCGTATATTGCATTTGCTTATTTTAGAGCAGTCCTCCAAAATTTCGGCTGCGTATCTTAATGAGATGACAGGTTAAGAATGCCTTATGATTTTTTAAATTTCTTACTTATATTTTTCAAGCTTGAAGTATGAGTGCTGTAGCTCTACCCATTATATTATTTAACCAACAAAACACAATTATATAAAGTCATAAATAAAACATTTATCACATGCCATACCCTGTTTCCGATGCTATATAACCATTACGAATATTTTTATCTAAAACATTTAGTATACTTTTTAAGCGTTTTCATTAGCTTATTTTCGTTCGATTGACCAATCGCATTTTGTTATTTTTCTGAAATGACGTTGCAACGTCATATGGCGTCTCGAAATGTAAACAATATTCGGGATTTATCATTATATTTGCGTAAATATTTAATTAATTTGCTCATTTCGAAGCATGTGATAAAAAAGATCTTACACTCGTTGTCATTTCATACCATATTTTATTAAACTCGTCAAGGAAATTCGTAAGTAAGCTAGCCAAATGTTCGCTTACTAACACTATTCCTGAACTCGTTTAATAAAATATGGTAGAGAGATCTATGATATGACAACTCGTGCCAGATCCTATATATACGGTATATACAATATAAACATATACAATACGTTCGGTCACAAATCTTAAATATACATGCATGATGAACCCAACTATTTTGTGATCCTATCATTTCGTATTAATAATTCTGGTTAAGCCTTTTAGTTATATTGTTTAAACTATGCATTTTTTTCGACGTTAATTTACCTGTTTTGTGAGCATCAAAATAATATCAAACGACGAAAATAGTTTTTAAAGATATTTTTTCTGTGTTTGTAAAATACACTTGAACGGTATTGAATTAAATATCGTTACAAAGGAATGAAATGATAGACCTGATTCGATCGTAGGCATGTCATGGGCTCACGTGCTGTTTATGAATTCATTCTATACAAGAATGGGTGCCGACATGACGGCACGAGGGCCTATAGTCCGAGGGCTATTATGCGGCTTTGGCCGATTATTCACGTCCGACCCAGCTTTGCCGTGTTTTATCGTTTATATTTCACACCATCCTCTTTTGATCCTTCACTAAAACGTATTACAGAAACAGCTTTCCGTACTTCATGCAATTGAATGCGCAATTTATGACGTATCTAGTGTGACGTATTTTCTGTGACGAACCACACAAGTTTTAAGCTAGACTAGATTTGAAGGAAAACAATTCAGAGGTGGTGGTTTATTTAACACGTAAATATGTTTAAAGCAACAAACGGATCAAATTTGTATTTCTAATTGTGTGTTTGTCGTGCAAAATTGGTAAATTCGATACGAATATAATAAGACGCTCTGACCAGTCATTCGATTTCGTAACTTGTGTTTATGGTCAGAATGGTTAGAATTCGATATAATCCTTCCAAAGACATTGTCTGATTAAAAATCAATTTAGATACAAGGATGGAAGAACAGAAAATGAAAGTGCATGTTGTTGCTATTTTATTGTTATAAAAATTGGATTAGGCCTAACGTCGTCGTTGAGGTAAGTTGTCGTTTAGGCTTACTATCGATACATTTTGTTGTTGATGATATCTGTTAAAGCTCAAATAGTGTCAACAATCATGTCTATCTAATCCAAAGTACAGTTTCAGTTGCATTTGTATGATCCCAATTATGGGCTACGTTTACTTTTCAATATTTTCCATTCTTTCGTTGATTTATGTCTTAATTTAATTGATCTCATTTGGATAAAAATGATCGCGGACGAAATTTTGTTCCGTTGAAGTCGCCCGATCCGATTGGGCGATTCAGTAGAGCTGATATAGAGAATACATGGTTGGAGCCGAGATTAAGAAAGTTTATCTGGTGAAGCTTAGAAAAGAACATATGTAAAACTTTATTGTATTTGATTAATCTTGCTATATTTTAAATTATGCTGTTAAGATATTTCATGAAAGACAAAAAATAATGATAACTGAGTATTTTTACATTACAAAATAATAATGTTCTGGTCGGGCCTCCTACATGCACACAACATTCTTGACGATCGAATAACTTCCAAGTGTCTCACGTAAACACCGTTCCACATTTAACTGTTCCCTTTAAATACTTTCAGCTTGAAATTATGAGAAAAAAATGAAAACAAATCGAGAATGTGATATTTTTATTGTTAGAAATGGGAAAAAAAGCAAAACAAAAACTCAATTATATTTATCTCAATGACAACTTCAAACCAATGCTGATAACCATAAAGTTAAAACGATACGCACTTCCATTTTATGTTTTTCCATCCCTTTATCGAAATGAATTTTAAACCACACTATTTTATGATAGCATTTATGATGTTTATATCGAATGCTCTGCTCTGACCTAAAACCATCGTCGGATACCCACGGCTGCTGATTACGCTCCGCTCATACATTTAGGAATGGAGAGAAACGTTATGAATAGACCGGGGGTATCCGACGATGACCTAAAACATGACTTACGAAATCGTAATCCTGTCGGAGAGATTTATTTTATTCCTAATTTAAAGGGGCCGTCCAACAGATTTAACGTTTTGGTAAATTGACAACATTAAAAAAAAGTTGTTTCAGATTCGCAAATTTTCGTTTTAGTTATTATATTTTTAAGGAAATAGTAATACTGACCATTTACCATGCTCGTAAATATTTACTATATGCATCTTTTGATGATTTGAAAACCTGAAAATTGTAAAGCGTCGTGCGACGCGAAACGATTGATGAATTTCGAAAGTTCTGTTCTTGTCGTTTTATTTTTGGATACTACGAGGATTGCTTATTTAGGTAAAAAATACATAATATCTAAGCATGAGCAAGGATGGTCGAGTGAACAGGCGGGAGACTTTTTACTCCAGGGGTCAGTGGTTCGAGCCCTGCTGAGGGTTTCTTCTTTTTCCTTTTTTTAAATTGTATTCTTGTGTTTTTTTTTTATTGGATATTTTAAGTTAAAATGTTTAAATTTATCAATATAAAGCATTTAATGACAAGTTTCAATACATGCCAAAATCTGTTGGACGGCCCCTTTAACAATTATGTATGATAAACATACAATCCGAAATACGTTTCGGATTCATTTCATGCTTAAAAAATATTCGATATAGTTACTTGGAAAACTGCTGTCCCTAAAATCCATAGATTAAAATAGTATGTCATGGAAATGACGTCACACGAGATGCGTCATGAATTGAGTAATCCAGTGAAAGAAATAAAAATACGGAAAGCTGGTTCTGTAATATATTTTAAAGAAGAAACAAAATAGGAAGATGTATTATCTTAACGATAACAATCATGATGCGTCTCAATAAAAGGGGAGGCGGAAAACTACAACGGGCGAGGCATGGTATGGTATTGCGCAAGGGGGGTTAGAGGGTTAGGGTTAGGGTTTGTGTTAGTGTTAGGGGTCGGGTTAGGGTTTGGGTTAGCCTAAACCCAACCCTAACCCTAACCCGACCCCTAATCCTAACCCTTACCCTAACCCTTTTTTGGGGTTATCACCCCTGACCATGCCTCGCCCGTTGTAGTTTTCCGCCTCCCCAATAAAAGACAATACATTTCAAAGGTCAAATACTAGAATATGTTAATCGGCGCGTAGGAATACGTACTGACGGTTGATCACGTTCACATGATCGACAGCAGGAGATCAACTAGTTTATAGTTTGTACGGTCACTACTTTATAAGGTAACAGTTTGCAAAAGAAGCTAGATAATCGATCATATTTGGTATTTTTGTACCTCAGGGCGAACAAAAGTAATCGTTCGTTCGGGACGGTATTGTTTAGATCCGGTTGACAAAATAAGTAAGTGCGCGTAAATTTGAAACAAGTTGTCTTTTTTAAATTATGGATTCTATTTTATTCCACTTTTACAGCAAATTCGGTTGATTAAAGCCCCGCTGATTAAATTTCTGCATTAAACCACGACACGAAATGACGTCATAAATCCAGCGAAATCATCCAGTTAAACTAATTTTGTTTAAATAAAAGGTTTACTGAATAAAAAGTGGGATACATAGAATAATAGATAAGTGTTGATTATAGATCAGGTTTATCTTATTCCGCCAGATACATATCAAGGCCTACTCGCGACGTCATTTTGTTACTTTTAATTTAGCAACGATAAGTTTTATAGGCTGATTATTGGAATTCAAAATAGTTCAACTTGAAAACTAATATGGCAATACATATCAGTATTATTTCACAAGTATTCATGACCTGTACCCGCATAAGCCTTACGCAGTTCCAAGACGCGAACAAAGTTCCATAATAGCGGACACTTGGTCGAAGTATGCATTTTTTTAATGGGTTCCATCATACTTATTATGAGTATTATCATAACACATTTTATAGCTATAATGTCCTGTTGTATGAAGTGTTGTATGACGTTTTAACTCACAGTCACTTAACATACCGCTGTTCCTTAATGGTAAAATTCATTAGAATAATCAACATCTTCACAAATTTAAACGTGTGAAAGTCTTATATTAATGTTTATAACCATTAAATACTGATTATATTGTGTAGTGGTTTGCAAACCTAACACAAGTCGAAAACAGCGACGACTAAACACGAACCAAATATGGATAAATACCTAACGCAATCCAAAAGTTGTAAATTTTATAATAAATGTCTTGCATTTTGTGTGCGTGTTTAAGATATTAATAGGTATTACACAGCATGACATTCATCGAAATAAAGAAAACGCTGGTTTACGTCGGCTAGAGCATCTATCTTCCTATTGTAGCATTCGTTTGGAAATCATATGCCGTTTGGTATATGGGATGATAATTATTTTACTGGTTGCATTAAGTGACATTTATATCATTGAAGTAATCTTAATTTTCATATAGATTTTACATCAGTATGGTTACTCAGAAAGCTCCTTATTCAACTCGTTGCAGTTATTAATTAATGATTAAAAACCGTATTTTAACTAAAATAAATTGCCATTCATTGACGAAAAAATAAGCTACACTATTGTATTTACAGTACAAAGAAAATCGTGTAATTATCCATATTTGTTTTCAGCCCAAATAAAGATCTTTATAAGTCGGTATCACTTTTTTAGCTTTTGTCAGATCTTCCGTTTCAATTAGTCATTGCGTTCGGGTTTTATCAACCATTATCTCGATCGGTACTTAGATTTCCATGTTCTCATAGCATTCACTTTGAATGTCATTTGTTTGAATAAGAAGTGTGATAAAACAAACTATAAATGAGCCTTTCTAATAGTATATATATGCTGACAAACAGCGAAATTATATGGTCACTTAAGACTCTTAAGAATGTGTTAAATTGTTGTTGTTTTTTTTACAAATAAATTATTATATCTTAAACTGATCTTATGGAGATCTAACAGTTTACAGGTGTCTATCGCAACCGTTGTCTATTTTTGGTGTTTTAACTTCATATACACTTATATTTGTTAATGCAGCATCAACATACTAAAACAATATCCCGGAAAGAGAAAAATAATGCATCTGAATATCAACCGTACTTTCGTTTTGACAACTGACGACAGAACTAATTCGATTTACGATGTGAATCTAAATTTAGTTTTAGTGCAGATTAGTTCATACGACACAAAAGGCACCATTTTGTTGTACGGATCATTTCGGCTTAGAGGACTTTCCAGTCATTTAAAATATCGAACATAATATATATTTTTTATAAACAACTGGTAGCAAGATAAGTTGAAGATAATTAGTCAGTCACCACATTTTAACAATTTCTTTTGACCTGTGAATTGTTTTCAACTCAATACAACATTTAAAAATGCCCATAATATCACTTTAATATCTGATAATGTTCCTAGTTATTTTATGTTACAACACAATGTTTACGCAATGTAACGACGCCATATAAGTTGAAACAAATACTTATACGACCCATTGCTACAGATATTACTACAAAACACATATACAGTAAGACAATTAAAATAAAAGGTTAAGCCGTCTTTCCGCCGCAATCCTGGAAACGATATTCGCGGAATTGTTTTATGATTACATAAAAGATACGCAAACGATGGGTCTATTGTTTTATGATAATAACGTTAAAGTCAACGATAAAGTAACATAAGCATTAATTAAAAGCAATATTTTGCCGTCGTCATTTCCCGCCGTCATGTTTGAACTGCTATACGTTCGTCGAATTGCGTAGGGTTTATCCGGGTACAGGCTGTTTTCAAAGTATCTGATAACTAATATACATTATAAATATTTATCACATGCCATACCCTGTTTCCCATGTAATATATCCATTACATATTTTTTTATCTTACACATGTGTAAATAATGTTTAAGCGTTTTCATTTGCTTATTTTCGTTCGATTGACCAATCGCATTTTGTTATTTTGCTGAAATGACGTTGCAACGTCAAATGACGTCACGAAATGTAAACAACTTTCGGGGTTTTATGTTTGCGTAAAAAATTATTTAATTTGCGCATTTAAAAGCATGTGATAAAAAAGATCTGACAATCGTTGTCATGTCATACCATATTTTATTAAACTCGTCCAGGAATTCGTTAGTAAGCTCGCCAAATGCTCGCTTACTAACAACATTCCTGAACTCGTTTAATAAAATATGGTATGACATGACAACTCATGCCAGATCCTATATATACATGTTTTCCAAATTGATATAGGGTTCCTGCATAACAATAGTGTTATGGTTGAATGTTAAATCTGGTAAGTAAGAAAGTAAGTAAGTAAACTGTTTATTATAGTGACATGTGAACATTGTACATGTTAACAACCGGCCCATCTGGCATATACGTCAACTGAATACAAACTAATGTCAGACAATGATAATGATCATTGTGTAAATGATAATGCCGTTGACGTGAAGACTCTTTTCGGTTCAATATTGATGTTTCATCGTGCAATGTGAACGTCGTCGTGTATATTTGCTGGAATGACTCAACAACAGCTACACAAGAGTCACTGCGACACAATAATGAAGAGCTGATATAGTGTCTCCAAATACTATATGTAAGCACGTACACGTACTAGTGGAAATGTGCCTATGGGACAATATATTATTTGCATTTTGACCAAGTGTGTATTTGGACGTTAATGAGGTCCTTCCGCACCTGAGGCTGCATTATGTGACGACCCGGAAAGGTATGCGATTTTATTGCGGAATTGTGTACCGCGATAAGCCGACAGCAAATTACAGGGTAGAATGTTGATAACCGATTTCTGTTCACGAACAGCGAAACAAAATACCTCTCCTATAAATACTATGGGAACCCTTGTTTTATCTCGCGGCCATCCGTTATCTGACGATATCACGCACGATTTCAGCGTGTACGCCCGGTTGAGTCCAATGGACATGATGTCGCACGTAGAAAACAAGTGAATCATGATTGAAAACATCGATATTTATGACAGCTTTTTAGATAGAAGTGGATAAAACGTTAATACATATAGATGTTTAAAGTCAGTGACTCTGTGATATGTATCAGCGTTTAACGGAAACATGATAAGAGTTAATTGCGAGTAAGCCTTTTCACACATGGTACAGATTTTCCAATAACTATATTATTTCTTCATGGAATTTAAAGCCCCCCAAAACACTCAAAATCAACCAATATTTCGTAAAATTGTTCGTACAATAAAGATAAAATATACAAATCAGTGTTCCTTATAGCAAAAGCCAAAGTTTCAAAGCTAGATGTGGTATGGTAATGTAGATTTAACGAGATACAAAATGCTCGTTTTTATTTGTTCTGTGACAATATATTCCATTCGAATTTTACGTGACGATATCCGAACATATACGAGCGAACGCGACATTGGCTTCGGGCAGCGTCGGAAGCACGAAGTAGTTCTAATGAGAATGAGGCGGACTATATTTAAGTCGAAAGTACACATCCTTCTTTGCCTAACGCTTTCTTTATTTCTATTCTATTTCTTATAATAATCTCCAGAATCTCCAGAAAACCCGGTTTGGAGGCTATCTGTCATTTCTTCCATATTTTGAGGCACTCTATCTGTCATTTCTTCCATATTTTGAGGCACTCTATCTGTCATTTCTTCCATATTTTGAGGCACTCTATCTGTCATTTCTTCCATATTTTTAGGCAATATCTAACGCACCATCAGCATGTTTTAAACATAATACAAGTGAAGATGCGCTAGCCTAATTGAGTCGCGTTCTGAGAAAACTGGGCATATATATATATATATATATATATGAAAAAGAGTTTTGTTTTTTTTGGAATTTCATCAATAACTAAAGTAAGTAATAACACGTTTTAATCCTGTTTACATATGTGTACGTAAGATCTTCCACTGTTTCTTACTCATGCTATTTTTTATTGATATGTTCAAACATTTTGCAGCCATATTCAAGCACGATGATATTTTATGACTATGCAAATTTAAACCATCGTTCGATTTGAAAAACAACATCAGTCAGTACATTGGGAAACCATATCATTAGATACATCAGTTAATGTTACTAATGAGCTGAGCGTCATCTGGGATCTCTATTTCAATGCTGAAACATTTGAATTTGCAATGAAGTTGAGAATTGGTTTTACAATGAGATACGACCAGATAGAATATGATTTTTAAGACAGACAAATGCTTCCATTGATAATATTTTAAAACAACCGCCATGATACACTTATATAGCCACCAATGTCGTGTAAAACGATAGTTTAATTACATGTTGTTACATATAATCAACTTGTTAAATCTAACTTGGTAGTTTTTAAATTTTGTGTCATTGCACTTGAACAGTAAATAATAAGAAATCGATGCATATTATAAAGTTGGCGAAAGTACGCATATCATCGCGTCGTGCGTTTCTGGAAAGACCCTTCTGTGTCAGTGGCTGGCTTTGTAAACACCATTGCTTTCTACGCATGAACATCAATGGCGAAAATAGTAAGCTATTTAAACAAAAGTCGAAAATCTCAATAAAATTGAATCCTTACGTTATATAATATGTTCATAAATATTTATATATTTGACATTTTTTGTCAAACAATGTATAATTATGAACCGTGATGTGAAGCTAGCAAAACACGTGTTTCCGACCAACATAGTATCACATGTAACAAATCTGTGGCAAAACAGTTTTTTCAGGCCCTAGGCGGTCTTTGCAGGTACAAGTAATGTGTGCATATAATGTACGACAATTATCGTTTAATCAAGCGATAATTTATTCAGAAATATCGACACAGAACTTTTACTAATACACCTATTGCACTTTACTGTATGTACGGAATACCGTTAGTGCCATCGTGGTTACACATTAAAATCCAGAGGGCGACAATGCGATAGTGCGTTAGTACGATGGCGACAACGCGATAGTACGATGGGGACAATGCAATAGTACGATGGCGACAATGCTCTAGAACGATGTCGACAATGCGATAGTCGAACTGTCGTCATCGTATTATTGAATTGTCGCCATCGTACTTTCGCACTGTCGCCATCGTATTGTCGCACAGTCGCATTGTCATCATCGTACTGTCATATTGTCGCCATCGTATTATCGCAATGTCGTCATCGTATTATCGCACTATCGCATGTCGCATATTCGCCATCGTACTATCGAATTGTCGACTATCGCCTTCCGGTACACAAACTATTCTTATTGCAGAAACAAAATAGATGACTATAAAGATGTACTTTGAAAGAGGTTACAGATATAATGAAATCAAATTCTTCTTAAGTTATAGAATGGGTATTGATGTAAGGTATGCCGAACTGTAAAGTATTTTTAAAAGTGGTTCCATCTAGGAAAAAATACGATGTAGGCATGTGTACCGGAAGGCGATACACGACAATGCGACAGTACGATGACGACAATGCGACAGTGCGACAATACGATGGCGACAGTGCGATAGTACGATGGCAACAGTGCGATAATGCGATGACGACAGTACGATAACGCGATAGTACGATGGCGACTATCGCATTCGCAAGCGTAGTATCGCATTGTCGCCATCGTACTATCGCATTGTCGCCATCGTACTATCGCATTGTCGCCATCGTATTGTCGAACTGTCGTATTGTCGTCATCGTACTGTCGCTTTGTCGCATTGTCGCCATCGTACTATCGCACAATCGCATTTTATCATACCACCGCATTGATATCTGCCTGATATAACGTTGCCTGATATATTTTTTATATCATGGTCAACAGGAAGTTCTTATATCAGTCAATGTTTGGAGTAACGTGGGATTTGCAATAAAGTCAACAATTTCTAGTAACATGAATCAGGTTCAACAAAACAAACAATTTGATACCAAGAACGTACATATATTATTCTAGTTTAAATTCATAAATCACAAAAACATTTTTTTAAATCACCACCGCCCGAACTACAGAATTTAATGACGTCATCAATGGGACAATACATCTTAAATATCGATATAGTCATTGCACTCGCAAGTTTTGCACAGAAAGTCAAGATAAATGATTACTGTATGCTAATCCTTTACTATTTAAACAAACGATTTAACACGCTTATGTCAATATTGACACCATCATCAAAATGTCAATTTCAATACACATCTCAAAATGGCGTCTCCAAACTATTCGGTGAAGTGTGTTCTTCGATTAAATTTGTCGCTGCAGTCCATTCCTGATCTACAATTCAAGACGTGTATAATTAAATGGGGTGTACTCTTCCCGTTCGTAGTGCAAAAAATTTTTAATCTCTAAACGATGTTTAAAATAAGCGATTATCCGTGTCGTCTTTTCGAACGCCGTTGCTACATGTATGTCAACGTGTAAAAGACGGATCAGCAAAATCAGCGGGGATCCGTACATTTTAAATATAAAAAATGGATTGGTTTGCAGATTTTTAGAAAATTGTGGTATGATTAACAGAAAAACAGGTTACTGTCCCATCGTATTGTAATATATCAGGCTCGGCACGAATAAAATAACGGCTTGGCAAGCCTTGCCGTTATATTATTCTAAGCCTCGCCAGATATATTACAAAACGATGGAACAGTAACCTGTTATTCTCTATGTCGCCCTCTGGATTTTAATGTGTAACCACGATGACCCTAACTGTATTCCGTAGTACTGTATGTGAATGTATTACTTCAGAGCCGAGGGATAGTATAAATGTGGAGAACATTTATGTTTAAGCCACAAGTCAACGAACAATTGGGAATGAAGTTGTCAACGTACCTGGTAAGTAATTTTAAATACACCTGGTAACTACTACTACTTCTACTACTACTTCTACTGCTTCTTCTACTACTACAACAACAACAACAACAACTACTACTACTACTACTACTACTACTACTACTACTACTACTACTACTTCTACTACTACTACTACTACTACTACTACTACTACTACTACTACTACTACTACTACTACTACTACTACTACTACTACTGCTACTACTACTACTACTGCTACTACTACTACTACTACTACTACTACTACTACTTCTAGTACAACTACTACTACTTCTACTACTACTACTACTACTACCACTACTACTACTACTACTACTACTTCTACTAGTACTACTACTACTACTACTTCTACTACTACTACTACTACTACTATACTACTACTACTACTACTACTACTACTACTACTACTACTACTACTACTACTTCTACTACTACTTCTACTAGTACTACTACTACTACTACTACTTCTACTACTACTACTACTACTACTACTACTACTACTACTACTACTACTACTACTACTACTTGTACTACTACTACTACTACTTGTACTACTACTACAACTACTACTACGCGTGCCATTTTTGCGATGCGTTTTCTTAGAGACAGTTTGTTAAAAAAATAATGTATCTCTTTTTTCAGATTTTAGTGCATATGCTTGTTTCCGGCAGAGTTTGGGCGTCTGGTAATTATAAATATAATTATAATCTTCGTCATCATGTTCAATTTTTTTAAATAAAATCAAAATACTTCTTTAAGGTGTACTTAGGATTATAAATATTAGTTATATTTAGTAACAGTAAACAGTAGTACACAAATTGATAAATACAATAATACAACAACAACAACAAAATATGTGAACTTTATGCCAATTAAACCAATTGCTTTTATTTCTAAAGCAGCGCTAATATATATATATATATATATATATATATATATATATATATATATATATATATATATATATATATGTATATATATATATTGTTTAGGATGTGCTTTAAAGTATTTTTATCTGTATTTGGATCTGTAGTCAGAACATAAGGAATTTGATAGCGTATGTTGTTTTCTTGCGATACAACAGAGGTAATATTACTATTGGATATGTAATTTATCGCAGCCCCGTAATGTCCTCATAGGATATATTTACTCAAAGGTTAGTAATGTTACCTACATTTGCGTACGAATATGGATTTCACCAAGGTCAGTCAATCGTGTTTAATTAGATGCATTTGAAGAGGTGAACGCCTTTATTGTCTGGAAGAAAAGCCCGATAAAATATTTGTCAAACTGGGCTCATTTTGGCGAATATATTACCTTAAAAGGAGGTCATATGTATTTAAGACAGTATAGCGCAACAAAAATAAATCATTCCTGTAGTAGTTTCGTGTTGTTGTTTAAAAAAAAATCACATTGTATCGCATAATAGTAATGGTGACCGTTTTTTCTTGCTATATTTTACAAAATATTTTTTAATGTGATATTATGGTGCATGGATTTAATATGCTAAGTCTTGATCAGATAATATACGCGTTATTTAGATTCAATTCTGACATGCATGCCGCTACATTTCATTTATCAGCAGTTTAACGTTGTTGCGAGGAGTCGGATACATATGTCTGACTAAGATTAGACTGATCAAACAAACCTCCTTTTTAAATTATTGTAAACGTTAGTCAACATGCAATGTGCATTGTAAAACCGTTTATTGTTTCTCGAGATTGAACCTTAAAACAGCCATATTATTATTTTGATGGTTTCTAATTTCAGACTGGGGATACACGGAGGAAAATGGTATGTTGTCTAACATGTTTCTCTTTAACAAACGATACATGTTTATAGTCGTCTTATAGACACAGTTAATATATTTCTTAAATGCTAAATGTCTTCTATAAGATTGTATTTTTTTAGTGTGTACACAATATTCTTTCATACAATTGCCATATGACATGCATATGGTTTAATTTTCATATAAAGCGATCCGTAACCGAAAATTGCTTCCTTAAAAAAATGTATCTTTTCATCTGTCAGCATTTTTTCGTGGAGTTCGTGCATTTTTAATAGTTCACGCCCCAATTTACTTTTTAACACAGGGCCCCATACCTGGCAAAATAATTATCCGATCGCCGTGAAGGGCCGCCGTCAATCACCGATCAATATCGTTTCGCGAAATGCGAAGTACGACTCTGATCTCACCTTCCTTAGCATCGCCTACACACCGGAAGACTATGTTGAGCTGAAGAATAACGGACACAGCATTGAGTGTCAGATCACCAAGACCGGGTGTAAGCACGTAGCCATGTTAACGTATCCATCTTATATGGGGAATGTTTCACTCAACTTTAGTGGGTTCCTTTCGTTTTTGTGTTATATAAAAATTGGGACTATGGTTTGTGTGATTGGCACTTGGTAACTGTACATATATAATTTGTTACATACACATGTTATATTCTCACATGTCGTGCACGAAGTGTTATATTTACAAATAAAATAATGTAATCAATGTGCATGTTGATGCAGATATTAACTTATTAGCGTTTGTAATTGTCCTACCTTCTTACCCCAGATTTGACTGGTGGTCCCCTTGGCAACCAAGAATTCAAGTTGGCACAGTTCCATCTGCACTGGGGAGCAGACGACACACGGGGATCGGAGCATACGATTGACGGAAAGCAGTTCGCCGCAGAGGTACACATGTGAAACCGGTTTTATCGAAAAAGTCTGCGATGAATACTGAGGATACATTTTCCAAAATTATGCAGTAGTTTTACCGTGGCGTTAATAACATGAATATACATTTTAACTCGAAAACACGACAATGTAAATAAGCATAGGGGCGACATAGAAATAAAATCAGTAATTTTAAAATCGAATTTTATTCTCGCGGACATATCTCGTCAAGAATCTTTATTCTTAACTAATCATGATTGGGCTTGAAGCTTTTTCCAAAATAAAACTGTTAACATACTCAAACTAACTAACAATTATTTTGCTGAATAACTCGTATGATTTGCGTGGCTTAAATACCTTTTTATAATCTGTCATTTTCTCTTTTGTATAGCTTATTGTAAGTTGGGTGATATTTTAACCAGTTATTTTGTTGGATTGGGTAGTGTCGGGCGGCCGGCCGGACGGTGTCCAGCAGTTGGGTTCAGGTCAATAATGCTAGTTTGTAAAGAATTTTTTTGATGAAATGTTGCATATTTCAAGTTAACCTAGATACCTGTCTTTGTATGAGCTATTTTGTCAGTTGGTTCAAGGTCATAGGTCACTGTTACAAATAATAGAAGAACAGCAAACAGGTGGTTTCCAGTCTAAAATGTTAATGAAATCACATTAACAGTAAGTAAGTTAAAGGTCATAGCCATTATAACTAAAAATATACAAATGATTCCGCTCATTAACGTAAGTTTATATAGAGTTATTTACACTGAATTTTTGTGTATAGGTACATGGTAACTTATATGCAGACATATGAAGGGAGTTAATGCTGGGCCGGTCTGGCTAAGGCTAAGATAACTGTTACTTTAAATAGAAGAACGGTTTCTGAAAAGTAACTTGAGTTAAAGGCCCTATAAAGGTGACAAATCCAATTATTATGCATATAAACTTGCCGAATTGTTACCGGATTTCAGTTACCCTTGCATAAAAAAGGCTAATAACACAGCTGGGGTGCAACGTTGTCAAGAAGTATTGAAGATATACCCGTTTCATAATTGGACGAAATGTTTACAACTTTGCAACTAACGTGATGTGTAGCCCCAACGCGGTGACGTATGCTAAAATAGCCAAAAGAACATTCACTTTTAATTCTATTTAAAACAACTTTTTACCAGCAAAAAGTAACTAATGAGATCACTACAAACGTTTTGACCATTATAAGAAGAGACATACTTTGTGAGTAATACCGGAAAACAATGAAAATCAACGATATATTTTTAGTGACCTGAGTCACTTTCACTTTCCCGAGTAAACAGCGATGTAAATAAACTGATTGTTTGTAAACACGATTGACTTGGAGGACACTGTATTTTGAGCTCAATACAAGTTGTATTGCTCATATTTTTTGGTAATGTCCAATAACATATACATATTGTTTTTTGATAACCTTTATATATAATATACGGAAAAAATATTTAAAAATCGGTAAATAATTACGGATCTTCACCTATATAGAGCCTTTAAGTAAGAGATATTGTGGTGAAAAGTATGTAGGTTAAATGTATACCATAGTAAGGATAGACTTTTGATCAATTGAGTCTATGGAATGTTTACGCTACGAAAAAACACTCGTTTCCGCTCAATAACTTCAGGTTACTGCTGATATTGTGTGTGCATGTAGCTTATATGCGGACCTAGCGTGATATTGCACAATTATTTTATTAAATTACTTGAACGCTAAAATATGGTATTGTGGCATTGGCATGACTCTCCTTAAAATATGCAACCACACAATATGTTCGTCCATTCCCCGGTTCTCCATTGCAGCTTCACCTCGTCCACTGGAACACTAAGTATGACAGCTTCGCGGAGGCTGCGAACATGAGCGACGGACTCGCCGTTCTCGGCATTATGATCCAGGTGGCAGGAAGCGCCCGACTAGCCGGTGTGGTGGTCGGAAATTAAAGCGCGTTTTTATCTTTATATTGAGTCTGCAAGAATATCTTTGATAATAATAGGAATCTTGCTCATGAAACCCACATTTGTGAAAAAAACACACTTTGTTAGGAATGTTCAATGTCTCTTAAAAAATGTTGAGAGTGGTAATATATCTCATTCAACTCTTAAAAAATGTTGAAAGTGGTAATATATCTCATTCAAGAATATTAAAACTAATTTAATAAACCGGGTCACACATGAACAACATGCGCGTTATGCTTGTTTTTCTTTTGAATTTATTAATTGAAGTGGTTTAATAATACTAAAAAAACGTATCGCTTAAATTATATTGTCATTTTCGTTACATGCAGTTGTGAAAATTCAAGCATTTTCCAAAGCGTGCCGGTGTTCATTGACGCTTTCTCCACAAACATTTCAGTCTGGCGAGGAGCATCCCTTCTTCTCCGTCGTGTCGGACAACGTATACGGTTTGATTCAACCCGGTAGCATGGTGACCATCCCCAGCTCCCTCGACCCTATCGACCTGTTGCCAGGTGAGCACACGACATTCGCACCAGGCGTATTCACATTGGAATGTTTTGTGTTTCCTTTATCTTTTCCCTTCCCTTTCACATATTCCTTTACGTTAGACTACATCATTACCTCACCCTATCTATATATGAACCGGGTTCTAAGAAAACCTGGCTTTATGCCTACATGCGCGAAGTTTCGTCCCATATTAGTCTGCACAAGCTTATCAAGGACGACAACTCAGCTCTTATTTCATTTTTCGTTTAAAAAAGTCTCTTCTTACAGAAAAGTCAGTGTAGACGGAAAGTGTCGTCCCCGATTAGCCTGTGCGAACTGCACGGGCTCATCTGGAACGACACCTTACGCGCATGTAGCAAGTCCAGTTCTCCCAATACGAGGCTCATCTTACCGTTCTTAACTTATTCCCGTTTTTTGTAAGTTCTGTTTATTAATTCCGAATATCTGTCTTCTCTTTCTTATCTTCCATCTCTAAGAAATATTTTTAATTTGAATCCTTATCGCCTTTATCTGTGTCTTGTTGATCTTTTTTTCTCTTCTTGCTCCGATTCCTTGCCCTTTTAATCTTGTAGTGATCATATATCTGTTCTTCTTATTCGTATTATTATTTCAATCGTATTTGTGTTTAACATCATATATAAACTCCTATTTCTGGAAGAATGAACATTGATGTAATTCGTACACAACTAATATCGGAAGAATCATAGGTGCGGTGTAAGTCAGTTACTGTAAAATGATGTTATATCTCACATGTTACGTAACGTCGATATTACAGCCAACATCGACGACTACTGGACGTACGAGGGCTCTCTCACAACACCGCCCCTCTATGAAAGTGTCCAGTGGATTGTCTTCAAAGAAGCCGTGGCGTTCTCTTCCAATCAGGTATGAATGATCTATAGCTGTATTTGAAGGAATACTTTTAAATTTGGTTCCAACTTTAGTGAGTCTAGTAAGTTAATTATGTAGACTCGCTGTGACACTCCGGCTCCGCACATTATGCAGACTCAGGTGCCAAAGGACCTTCAAAACTTCGAAACAAATACACATCTAAAGCTTTTACGATTGGCGAAACTATTCGATGATTCGATTTGATGGTAAATCGAATATTTAAATATCAATTCGAATATAAGCAAATGTAAAAAATAAGCTATTTAAACTTCAAACGTGCGGTATGGACTTCCACTGAATAAACATGTGTATTGCGCTGCCTTTGCCGGTGATCTACATCACGTTAAACAATACTTATTACGGAATGATTTGAAATATCTACATAATTATATTAAGTATTAAGGAACGTTTCAAGCATACTGATGACTGTCGATAGTTTGTGCGATACTGTTATCAGTTTTGCATTTTGTTTTATTAAACATTTGTTCCTTATAAGGACACACAGACCATGCAATTGTTCACGTATAGCGGTTAATCCACATAAGCGCGGTCGTATATTGCTGATTAACATCTTAAGATCTCGACGTAATCTGATTTAAAATTATGCAATGGGCGTGATACTGTGTTTGAGCATACGGTAATCATGCATGATATGGAGTGAAGCACTAGAAAAAAATCGAATAAGCAACATTCTCATTAAATGGTGTGTGTTTGCTAGATAAGCGCTGCTGGTAAATACATAGGAACCTTTAAAGTCGTGGTCAGGATTATCGCGACCCGACATGAAATCCATATCCATAAGAACATTCAATTTAAGTTCAGTAAAAATGTGTTCGAGTCGATTTTCAATACGGTATCGAGTTCCATAGCGTATCACCCAATTTTCACTAGATATAGTTTTGGTCCATGCACACACGCATGCACACATATATTTATATCTTATCATACGATCTGACTGAGAAATTAAGTTTTCTTTCAATAAACCCCCATGTTCTAAAACATTCAAAATACCGTTTTGAACCTCAAAACTTTAATGGTTAAAGGATCAATAACAGATGGTATTTGCAACTTATATTTCACATTGTTTTATAATAAACCAATGCATTGCTTTTGATCACAGTTGCGAACTAAGACAATGGTTTGAAAACAACATTAAAGCGAGTCGTTTAAGTTTCTTTGTTTTCTCTAGAAATTAATCACTTTAATCTGCCTTTCAGCTGGACGCTCTTCGGAGTCTCATTGATTCAGACGGCAACCCCATGCAGGACAACTTCCGGCCTCCCCAACCACTTAAAGGGAGACACGTCAGGGCCTCCTTTCAATGAAACAACGTGTATTAATTTGACGCATACATACGTTTAGATTACACATTATAATATTTTATTCATCTTTTAACAACATTAGTCTTATTATACAACGAAGCTCATAGTGATGCAATGCAACTATTTGTTCAACAATGTTTGTTAACTACCCAAATTGAGTGTCATTGTAAATTTTAGAAAGCATTTTTTTGTTAACACGTATTGTTTGTAGTATTATAAAAACGTGTGTTCGATGAAGAATAGATATTGTTGAATTCATGTTTATGTTTCGTTTTTATCCTTTAACTCTTTATGTTGTTTTATTTTTCTAAATAGGTACAGGCACCATTTATATAAAGAGCTAATAACTTTATGACAAAATTTGACAGGATTCTCTGAATTCTATTTGAGAATATGGCATATGTGTATGCTTCTTCTTTTGGGCAAGGTGAAGTTATTTTTGTGTAACTATGCAACGTAATAAAAACAAAATACCACACTTATTAGAAAGAGCAGGATATCAAAGTTAGGAAATGTATTTAAATTTCCTGGATCTTAAACTCAATGAAGCTAAATGATATCATTGCATAAGTTCTCGACTGTATAATGAGTTCAACTGTTATGTCATTAGAAAGGAATTATATAAACATCAATTGATTTTTCAAATCAACAGCTATCTTTAAGACTTTAATAGCAATTTGGATTAAAATACATTTTTTAAGAAGAGTACACAATGATATGTAGTTAATTTTTGGCTTACTATATTATCAGTATTATATTAAATTATTCGAATATACATCTCTTACACAGGTTTTTACAGTAAGAAAGGGAAACAATCTGAATTAGACATAAGCATAACAATGGTCATTAGCATGTAAACTTAAATTGGTATCATTGTTTCCAATCACACTGTCTTTCACATATTGGCAAACATATTTATCAATTAAAATTGGAAAAACACTAATCAATCCGAAATCCCATCTGGATTGTCATATCCAGCATTCACGTAACTTAATGTAAGAATTAACCGGTCGAACGTTAACATAAGCATATTTTTACAGCATTTGCCCAATATTCGCTTAAGCCTCAGGTTTTACAATCTGTTGTGCGATTTAAACGCCTGTTTTTCAAAATTGCTTACTAAAAATAAACCATCTCGTCCGACATTATTTTTGTTTGTGCAAACCTTTCTTTAAGCGTACACGCTGGTTACAAGGCTATCTTGTCCGGGTACTGTTATATATTATCAAATCCAAAAATAATACATCTTAAAGCAAAGTACTTGGAAATAATGGTCTGCCAAGTGATGTACTGTATCATTCACTAGACAGCCCTTAATTTGTATTATTGATATAACCGTTCAAACATGTTTCATACAAAACGTTTATGTATAGAACAAAGGATATTCCTTCTTCATCTTATTCACCACCTATATAGTAGATGTTAGGTTAAGTAGCTATGAGCTGGATTTGTATACAACTTGCACGATTCAAAACAACTTAGCAATAAGAAACATTTTCATATTTTCTTTTCACATTGTGCTATAAAACAGATAGTATACAATTAGTTTCACGACAAATCATGTACTCAAACACCATAGCCATAGGAATACAATAACAACTTAAAAAGAAACTCATCATTAACCGATCGACTGGCTAATTTGAACAGGTATACATATATATAGACAGTGTATGAGAATGGAACCACCCGATAGAATTTCAAGGCAAGTGACCGATTGCTTATGCCATACATTACTATGCATACAACACAGTTTACACATTTAGCACTAATGAATAAAGGTTGCGAAGCCGCATTTGAGCGTTCAATGCTTAGAATTGGAGATTTTCTATTCAGCTCAGTAGCCTTTATTAAATCCATACCCAAACATAAACTAAATAACGTTGAATAAACTCGAACCAGCAGCCCGAAGGTATCAATATTTATTGAAAGTTAATGGTCTAAGAAAACTAACCTTTTACTAACTATATGTTGCCAAGGAACATTTTCGTTTGTTTGACAATTAAGCAATATTTTCACAAAGATCATCTCATGATTGATGTAAAAAACTGAACCGAACTGAAACGAATATCCGCATGGGTACACAACCAATTTGTATCAATTTAATTGGTTCTAATAATGAAATAAAGCCAAATCATAAGTTGTTTCCCTTTACACATCCAAAACAAATGAGCCGGCAAAACTTGATAAACAAGACTCAACTTTGAAACCGTTTTATTTATGACTTGTGTAGTCTTGCAACTAGATTGTTTTCAAAACCATGGTTATATTTAACAAAGGTATATGTTTTCAATTATGATATTATAAAAAATATTTTACAAACAGACATTCTCAGAGGGGGTAATCACGTGATAATCAAGATGGCGACGTCAATGCCTAGTCAGTTATTTTTTGCCGTTTTATAACCTTTATTGCTTTTGTTAATTATTTTAATGACCCTCACTTTCCAGCCATATCAGTAAAAAGGTGATTAATGTTTAATTGGTATTTGAATTCGCTTTATATCTCGACTTTACTTCCCGCAAATGTTCTTAGTGGCTCCCTTATTAGGTCATCCCGCTAAGAAATTTCGCAGCGAGTAAAGTCGAGATATAGAGCGAATATAACTATGAAATAAAACCAATAACTTTCTTCCTAATATGGCTGGAAATTGAGCGGAATTGGTTAAGGGCATTCATCGATTAATTGTAGTTGAGATTATTCAAAATTGATGTTGAATACATACGGGCAAACGGAAAGCAATTTGTACAGATCTTTTATAAATAATACATGTTTACATAAGCATTGTGTGTAATGATTGTAGTTAATAATAATAAGAGTATGTATCTGCAATTATGTTATCAAAGAGAATAAATTATCATCATCTTTACAAATTTAAATGTCGAAGCTACGCTTTTGCATGACTAGGGGGCTGTCTTGGCTAATATATGCGGAACAGTTGCAAATTGCCCCATATTCAAAAACGTGCAGGCCAATTGGGCAGTTGTACGCATAAAACAATATTGTCTTCGTTGGAATAATAAATTAAACAGCCAAGCTTTGAAAAGGCCTATTAAGGCGAACTATACCAGGAAAATGTGACAAAAATGTGTTAAACAAAACAATGTTTACATATATATAAAAAAAAATAATATATATATATATATATATATATATATATATATATATATATATATATATATATATATATATATATATATATATGGCCTTATACGAACAGCTAATTACACTATATATATATATATATATATATATATATATATATATATATATATATATATATATATATATATATATATATATATATATATATATATGTATAGTGTAATAAGCTGTTCGTATAAGGCCAAAAACTGTATACCCGGTAGTGGGATTTCGAAATGAATTTCCATTAAAAACTTGCGTTTATTAAAATAACTGTCTCAATACATAATATCATGTCCCAAATGTGTTTGCAAACATTAGAAACTTTGTCAAAGATGATTGACGGTTGACAGAGCACGGTAAAATTCCTATTGTTGATGCCATATTTACGGCTTCACAGTGTATGCGCCATTTAATCGCCAACCGGGTGTTTTGATAGCAATGTTTGATTGATATACACGTAAACACATGATTACTTCGCAAAATAGCATACATAAGGGATATAAAAAGTCAATAATTAAAGCTTTCAATTAAGGTATGTTTACCTTGTCGTTTAAATATCTTGCACAATGCTAAAGTACAAATGTATTTTATGCTGGATTTTAAGAGATTTTTTTTAAAATCAAAACATTATTTACGAATTATTCAAACTGAGCCAAGCTGCCGAGAGGTCGTCTAGAAGTGGATAAAACAATAATATATATATAATAGTTTTATTAGGCCAGTGACTCTGTGATATGTATTAGCGTTCAATTGAAACATGAAATAGTTCATCGGCAGAAAGCCTTCTCACTCACAGTGCAAATGTGACTATAAACACTCAAAATCAACCGATATTTCGTAAAATATTTCGTAAAATAAGGATTACCCATAAAAATCAGTGTTCCTCATAGAAATAGCAAAATGTTCAACGCTTGATTTGGTATGGTAACATAGATATATACGGCATATTCCGCTAGTCAATTGTTCCAAGAGTTTGAATCACTCGAGTGGCTTGTGTGATGACGTATAACACGAGAGTCGGAGCCTCGAGTGTGATGCGAAATAGCACAAGCCACGAGAGTGATACAAACTCTTGGAACAATTGACTAGCGTAATATTCTTTTTATTATATACAGCAACTAACGAAAACAGTTAACAAATGTATTTTTAACTTTAACAAAACTGACCAAAACAATGACTAAAACGGTACGCCATAGTTTATTTAAGACGCGTATGAATAATGTTTATGTCAATAAACGTGTAAACGTTCGAACCGGAAAAAACACAGGTTTCCGAAACGCTTACCTTAATGCCATCGTTAATCCAATTTTTATAACAATTAAGTTGACAACTTTAATCCGATGTGTATAATAAAAATGTTTAAACGATATGCACTTCCACTTCTATCTTCCATGTATTTATCGAAACTTAGTTTAAACCACACTTTTTTATTGTATTCCTATCGAAATATACATTTATGCATGATAAACGCACACTCCAAAATACGTTTTTAACACATAGTTTACTGTTAAAAAACACCACGTCCTACATGTCCTTAAAGAGTTTAGATAAAACTATTGTAACGTCATACATTTACTCTTTTATTAAATATTTCGGCCAAAGGCCTTCTTCAGTAAACGATTATTAAGACAATTTTACATAGCGTTTTCTTCTGTCGATCATAACGGAAGTAAATACAAAAATATAAATAAATGACGTAACGTTACACGACGTGAACATGACGTTACGCGCCAATACTCGGAAGTCGCTACATATTATGAATTATACGCTGTGTATATATTATTATATAGATATTATACACATATACCCACATATACGCATATACACATGTATATACATATATATACACATACACATACATGCATACACACAAACATAGATATATATACATATATATATATATATATATATATATATATATATATATATATATATATATATATATATATATATATATATATATATATATATATATATATATATATATATATACATATACACACATACATATACACATACACACATATACACATATACATATACACATACATATGTTCACAATATACATATACATAACATATATAATGTTTATAAAATAAACATAAATGTTATTATTTATTATAAGCATTATATGCTGTCTATTAATGTTGCCGACTTGAAAACACTGTCTTTTACATTACATCTGAACGGTTTCATAGTTTTAGTCTCTTTATCCACAACGCTGCTCTAATTACACGCTCTTGGCGTCCAGCGATATTTAGCGTCTCCAGGACCGAGAAGTACATATTGTTATCGCAGTGGCTCGAATCGAAGTGGGTAGTGATGGGCTTTTCTTTATGCAGGCGGACGTCTCGCAAGTGTTCACTCATGCGCTCTCGGATTTGCCTCTCCGTCTCCCCAACATACACAACACACTCGCACTTGTTGCATCCTATACCGTATATCACGTTTCTCGTGCTATTCTATGCTAGATAGTAATGAAAAGAAGTCAATTGGTATGTTGAACGAACATTAGAGAACAAACTGCGTAAATTAAAAAAAATACAACAGCTAAAATCACAGATCAATAAACACGAGGATGTCCAAACCTACAAGATAATTAGCATTGCAAAAGACGGTAATTGTTTTTACAGATGTTTGAGCTATTTCCTGTATGGATCTCAAATGTATCACGAATCATTGAGAGAAGACTTTACTCAATATATGTATAAGAACTCCCATAAGTAGAACCATCTGGTAAGCGCACAGAGATATACAAATGGAAGGTTATCGTCATGGGCAACGGAGGCCGAGCTAAAAGCCGCATCAGATCACAACCAAATTAGCATCCATGTCTCAACAGACCGAAAATTCACAGAGTGGTTGAAATTTGAAGATCAAATTGAGCCCTCAATTAATGTAGACCGCCCGCTGAGGTTATTTTTAGAAAACAGCCATTTCAGTGTACTAGAAGCTAGCGTCGACGGTAGACAGCATACAACCCATGATATTGATACTCACGTGTATGATTGGTTTGAAGGAAAGCCTACCGAACCTGTAATTTACTTGAAAAAACAGAACGCTGCCAATGCAAATACGAATGTGAAACGACCCAGTGACACAAAAGCGTTCAAAGCAAAGTAGCTTAAGGAGAATAAACCCCAAATATCACCGCAAGAATCGTTACGAAAAAAATCCGATGAGACAAAATCTTTAGTGACTAACCTATCAAAACACGTACTCACCGACGATGAACAAAATCTCCTTGAAAAGGGCCTTAAATTCATCCCAAGTCGTAAGAGTATCGATAAGGTGAAATTGCTTGCTGACCTTGGGGAGTGGGAACGCAGAATGCGATTACAGGAGTACTTTGCGGACACTGAAAGCAACCAAAATATGAAACAGGGAATAATCGATAAGTTCCGAGTTAAACCAAAAAGCACATTTACTCCAAACACTGGGAGGGACCCAAGCCTCGACCTTAATGTTGAACTGGTAAAGAATGATATCATCTCAAATTTGAGGAAGACTTGCATATTAAATCTAGACAAGCATGAAAACAAAGCATGTCATGAACTGTTACATAATGATTCAATTATCATCAGACCGGCAGACAAGGAATCTGGCATAGTAATACTAGATAAACAAGTTTACATAGAGTCACTGAAACACGAAATGAGTGAAGACGAGGCATACATATCTACTGAAGGCGATGCAAGTAAACAAAGTATGAAGAATGTGAAGTTGCTCGTAAATAGACCTCACCGACAAGGCAGTATCTCTGGTGATATGAAACAGTATTTGATACCAAGATACCCACAAGCGGGTAAGCTCAAAGGAAATCCGAAGATACATAAAGCAGACGCACCTTTACGCACAATAGTGAGCGGGATAAATACAGCTACAGAGAAATTAGCCGAATTAGCCGAGCACGAATTAAATGAATATGTGGAGTCCTCGCCGAATTACATTAGAGACACTACGGACTTTGTTCAGAAACTCAAAGAAGTCAAAGAACCACTGCCGGAAGACAATTGTCTACTATTTTGTTTTGACGTCAGGAAACTGTATCCATCCATACCCAAAAGAGAATGGTTAGAAGCTTGCAGGGAAGCATTAAACGCGCGCTCCAACCCACTAGTCACTTCAACTAATGATATGATTAACGTGGTCACGACAGTTTTGGAAAACAACAATTTCAGTCTAAATGAAAACAACTACGTACACACAGATGGAGTGGCGATCGGCTCAAAACTGGGAAAAAACTTTGCGTGTAGCTATATGCGGAAGTGGGACGAACAACTCATGACAGCTTATAAAGTACCGGCATTTTATAAGAGGTTTGTAGATGATGGCTTTTGAATATGGATAGGTACCGCGCTTGAACTTGAGGCTTTTACCATACATGCCAATTCAATACACGAAAATATTCAAGTAGACCTTGGTATAGTTCGCATAGTATTGTTTTTTCTAGATACAACCGTACGGATGCGAAATGGTCATATCTACACAGATCTATATGTAAAGCCCACGGACAAACAGCTCTACATACGCAAAGACTCATGCCACCCCCCTAGCAGTAAAAGATCTTTAGCGTAAGGACTTGGGTTGCGGATACGAAGAATTTGTAAACTATTTTTCTGAACCCCCGTTAGCAGCATTCAGAAGAGACTGCAACCTTCAAGACATATTGGTTCATAAAAAGCACAACCGGATGTTTTTCCGAGTTCACAACAGGAGCGGACCTTGTGGGGCACAGAGGTGCGCAATCTGTCCATACATGATGGAGGCTGAAAAGTTCAGCGACACCACCGGCAAAAGCTACAATGTGCGGAACGAGGTCACCTGCAAATCCACCAATGTAGTCTACGCTGTTCACTGCGAACGGTGTAAGACCTTCGTATACGTAGGAGAAACGGGAGATACCCTGTACCAGCGACATCTTCTTAACCTGTCCCGCATACGGACTCGACACAACGACCCGGTAGCCGAGCACTTCTACACAAACGGCCACAGCGTCGCAGACTTCCGGGTCATGGGACTCGAAAAATTAAATGGAACCGACGAGTACCGGAAGACCATCGAACAACTTTGGAAGCGCAAACTGAGGACGTTTAAACCATATGGACTAAACACAAAAGACTAAAATTGGCGCGCAATGTAACGTGCGATAATATAACGTCACTTCCGCTAAAGATGATATGCTTATTCACAAATAAACGCCGCTGAAGAAGACCGAGAGGTCGAAAGCTACGGCAAATTTAATAAAAGCGTTTTATTTTATATAAACGGCTAAAAGCGACTTTATTATATGTGTATATATATATGTATATGTATATATATATCTATGTATGTGTGTATGCATGTATATGTTTGTGTATATATATGTATATACATGTGTATATGCGTACATGTGGGTATTTGTGTATAATATCTATATAATAATATAAACACAGCGTATAATTCATAATATGTAACGACTTCCGAGTATTGGCGCGTAACGTCACGTTCACGTCGGGTAACGTTACGTCATTTATTTATATTTTTGTATTTACTTCCGTTATGATCGACAGAAGAAAACGCTATGTAAAATTGTCTTAAGTATCGTTTACTAAAGAAGGCCTTTGGCCGAAATATTTAATAAAAGAGTAAATGTATGAAGTTTTAATAATTTCCTCCCTCTAGAGATCCAATACATAGAGTAAAACTATTGTGTTTTGTCACAGAAATGACGTCACACGATGTACTATGAAATATATTTCGTGATATAAAATATTTTTATTTTCGGTGCGCGTAATGTGACGTCATTAAATGAGTCGAAGTAG